>NC_061113.1:72145026-72212526 GCF_002878395.1 Capsicum annuum | reverse complement strand
TCCATTTGGGTTATGGTTGATAGGTTAACTAAGTCTGCTCATTTCTTGCCTGTTCGTACTTTATATACTGCTGAGGATTACGCTAGATTGTATATCCGAGAGCTAGTCAGACTGCATGGAGTTCCCTTATCTATCATTTCGGATAGGGGTACTCAGTTTACTTTACAATTTTGGAAAGCTTTTCAAAAGGGTCTTGGTACCCAAGTGCTTTTGAGTTCTGCTTTTCATCCACAGACCGATGGTCAGGATGAGTTGACCATCCAGACCTTAGAGGATATGTTAAGAGCTTGTGCACTTGACTTTAAGGGAAGTTGGGATGATCACTTACCGTTGATAGAGTTTGCTTACAATAACAGTTTCCACTCTAGTATTGGCATGGCTCCGTTTGAAGCCTTACTTGATTCACATGTAGGATGATAGCTTTAAATCACTTAGTTTGATTAATTCATCCCCGCTCAATGATGTAGTTGTAATTTCCAAGTTAGGTAAACAATTAGAGGTTGGTAGACCATTATTATACAATTAACCATACGAATCAACAACTAAGATAAGTGATTTAATGAACAAAGTTTAATAGTGTAGTATTATTGTTCTTAAGACTTAGCCCTAAATCTCTATCCATTGTCTGTCCAAAGTTATTACTTTTCCGTAATAGTTTAGTTTATTTTTAGCTTACAACTCTAAAACTTTATTTGTTACTCTTCTCAATTAGCTAAAGTGAAATTGGATAGTTGTTAACATAAGTCCCTGTGGGATCGATATTTCACTTTCTTGAAGGCCACTTTACTACTTGATAGATCACGTACACTTGCATGTGAGCTTAGGAACTGTTAGGGACCTCTTGTCACTCAAATACCTATACCTCCCATAAGATCGAATGTCTTTGATACCTTAACCACTTTGTGAAATATAGCCTAGATGGATCTATTGAGAACACTTCCTCTCTAATCAAGAGGATCAAACTTAGTAAAACTATTTGAATTCTCTCTATCTCATCTAGTAGAATAACTATGTCATGATGGGATAGTGTATAAAATCCTATGTTCTATTTAATTGCTAAAATATCCTCTTATGATAAATTCTAAAACTAATGTTTATGCTCCTCTCTCGAGGTACAAGGAACAAACATTGACAATTAAATCTAGGTAATCAGAGCCCAATTCATCAGAGGAGAGCAAACTATTTTAACATTAATATAATAGCACCCCCACTTCTTAGAAGGGACACACATCTCTAATGTTATGTAGTGAACATTGAGGGACTCAACTATCCCCGTTCCCTAGTCTCTTTTGTGGTAGCTAACCAAAAATTTGTAAACATCCTTATTAAGGCTATGTTGAAACTAGGTTTATTCCCTCTTTTTGAACTACTCAAAAAACTATTGATCCTCATCTGACATACCTTAACTCCAATGATACACCTTTTTTTGGAAAATAAATATTGTCATATATAGGTACTGGCAGAGCCATTGGACCATAGTATAATAGAATATGATATTGATTTATGGTCAAGTCCCCCCTCTCGTAAGCAAACCATGTGGTTACTTACCAACCCACCACCTTAGGCCAGACCCTTAATATAACCAACAACCGAGCCAATATTATCCAAAGTCCTAGATTAGTAACAAGATCAAGAGTTTTCTACCATGGGCCTACCTTCTTAGGTGAAATTTGAACATCATCTTTCCCATTCTTCCTCCTCAAGGACTCTAACATGATAGAAATCTAAAAAGATACCTGAGCTCTACCCTTACCACAACCTTTACCTTTGCCTTTATGATGACCCCTGCCCCATTTGCATGTTCTAACATAGGTAGCCAACATAACAAGGCTAGAATTTCCCCTATTCTTTGTCAAATGATGCAAGAGTCCTCTATATTTGTGAGTTATTAAGGCAAGAATCTTAATGAGAAAATAATGAGATCATTCACATTATAATAAAGAAGAAAGGAAATTCTATAAGTCCTATAGCCACTCAAAGATAGATAACACAGGTCTTACTAATTAGTGAAACTCTGCTAGACTCAGCATGTACTTAAAGATTAATAAACCTATTACTCTAATACTAACTTGTCACAATCCAAAACATGAATCGTGATAACACATATCTCATCCTACTATAATGGTTAACATAACTCAACACAGAAACTATGACAAACAACTAAAATACAAAAGAAGTAAAATAAAAATAACTCTCAAATTGAAATTCAAAATCAATATGTAAATAAATAAAAAAGACAATAACTTTACCCAAAACCCAAAAGTCACAAGTTAAGCCTACAAAAATTAAATATCACTGAAGTATGTAGAATATCTCTAATATAGTGAAATTACATAGGGATAAAATACAAAATCTAGAGAAGCTATGAAGCCATTATAGCTACCTTCAAGTCTATCGAAGAGTACCAATTAAGTCATACTCACTCCAACATTTTTGTACCCTTTAGAGGAAGTTCCTTGTACGAGTGATCCTTGAAGTTTTCTTGTGGGAAGCATAGTTCTTTGTATTAATTTTACTATTTATCTAAACTTGTGTGCTAGTATATTAGTTTTCTTGCTTGTGGCATACACTATTGATTCTAGTTTATTTCTTGTAGATTTATTGATTTTGGCATACACTGTAGATTCTTATTTATTTATTATAGAGTTATTTTCTTTTGGCTACATTGTTGAATTTTGATTATTTCATGTATACTTCTATTTATTTTCCTTATTATATAGTGGAACAACTCCTATCTTCATTTCTATTCACCTATTATTACCATAGTGTCTTATTAATCTTACCTGTGTTGTTAGACGTAGTTGTTTATATTTCTTCTTACTTTCTTATCTTACTGAGTAGTGGTTATGGTGGTTGATGTTAGACAAGGTTCATGTCATAGTTTGGGATTGGGGTTGGGGTTGAGGTTGTGAAACAACTTGATTTCTAAACCTTAAATATTTTCCTGGAATTTTAGTCTGTGGACCCAATACTACTTATGGGTATGATTCATATGTTGGGGTATGGATGGTATGGTCTAGTCGTATACTTATCATTGTTGGTAGGTGGGATGGATTTTGGTTACTAGAATTGATACAATTTAGGGATATGAGTCATATTGGTGGTTATGGGTCATTTGGTTCCTTAACTTTATATTAGACTTGGTTAATTAGGTTGGATCTGAGTACGAGTGGCTCATCATATGACATAAGACGGGGTGCGAGTCATACCCAGAACTCGTATAGTGGACTGTGTCTAAATCCTCCTTGGGTTTAAATCTGCCAAGGGTATGGATGACTGGTACAAATCATATTCTTTGGATAGGACTTAGCTTGATGAGTCGTATACTGGAAAGTGTTTGATCCAAAGATTGAGTCTTGGATACGAGTGGAGGGTACCACTCGTGCAGGTTAGTCGTACCTTGGTGATAGGATTTTGCTGCAACTTTAGTGAGGGTATTACGGATATTTCCCCATATATCCTAATAAGGTCCTACAACTCCTAACCTACTTGTAATGTTATTTACCATATTATTCCTAGCATTAACACATAGAATCTTCTAAACACTCTACAATTCTCTCGAAAGCTTTTGGGCAAGAGAATCTAGGGTTTCAACTAGAGTAATGATTTGGGGCTTGTATTGGTGATTTCTTTCCATCATCATCTTGGTTTAAGGAATATTACCTTTCCTTATTTATGATTTTATCTAATGGCATGATTTTTATGAATGTTTTCATGATGTCAATTTAATAGTTGATTATGGTTTACGAAGATTTTAATTATACTTTTATATGCATTAATAGTCATTTTGGATAGTTGGATTGCGTGGGAATGGTTTAATTGTAGTTGGAATTGGTTTGGGTCATATTATGCTCCCAATATGTTTGATGAAATGCTTATAAAGCTATGTTCATTGAATTGAATAATTTTAATGGAATTCTTGCTTATTTTAAAACATGGAAAAGGAATTATGCATGGTTTAAATGGTTTGGAATGGTAAAAGGCTAATGGTTATGTTTATGGAGCACACGGAACCCCCCAAGTGGTTTAATATTTTAAATGGAAGGGCACTTGAATGTCCCCTTAAACCTCTATATGTTTGGCTAAGGATAATACTTGTAAGTAATGGCCTTAGTAAATAAATGGATAATGGTTTGGTTATTTGGAAATTGGTTTTAATTGAGAAATAATGACGGAATGTGTAGCAAAGCCGTGGAAGGTAGAGGTCCCGAAGGGACCAAAACTAAAAAAATCATATTTGTCAATATGAGGTTAGTTTTGGTTACTGTGTACATGATGTCACATTATATTTGAGGGATGTACTATTCATCCCATGGTTTTCTTTCCTGGTCATGTGGCTACACGCACTAAGCCCTTTCAATAGGGGAAGCTGAACCTATACCGCCCGTGGGTGATTTAGAATGACATAGCTACATAGCCCAGGTAAAGGTTATAAAGGCATGCTAAACAAGGTCCCTTTTTCTTGACATGGTTATATATATGTATGGTTGTGTGCACATAGATAGTTTTACTTGGATTTATAAATGGAGTTATTTTATCCTTATCCTGAGATCATTCTAGCATTCACCCACTAACCTATCTACTAGTGGTTATATATCCATGCTATGAAGGAACTAACTCTTCTACTCTTCCTACGGAAAGATTCACTTAGGGACAACACTTGGACTGAAATGGTAAGATTCCATCCTTTTAGAAGGCTCTATTTAATGTTATGAATACTTTTAGACATTTTAGTTAATTTTTAGATATTAGTTTTGGGTATGGTTGGGGCATGTCCCAATTGAATTTTTATTACTCTTTTGGTTAGATACTCTATGGTGCTTCTATTAGTTGGGATGAGCGGGATCGATAATGATGTCGCCTTGGCATTGGAATAAGTTGGGAGGTTAGCATCATCAAACATGATTTCTCACTATTTATTATCTTTGGTTATGGTCTAGTTTATATACCTCATTTTGGTATAGTTTGGTATGGTAGAATTATTGGTAGGGATGGTTGGAATTGATTGGGTCAATTGTGGTTGTGATCTTATCCCAGAGTCTTTATGTGAGCCATTGCACTATCGTGATACATACTCAAACTTCATCCAACTCAGGTTAGACAGCTTGATACGATCTGGATCAGCCTTAAAGCTTTAGACTACATCTTTCGAGGCCAATGCAAAGAGGTCCAAGCAATAATCAAGCCTAGATCTCAAAGATGCATTTGGTTGACCCCTTTTAGGCTCCTAAGATAATAATGCCATGCGTGGATAGTTGCTTGGAGATTGGAGTATGCTTTGAAGAGTCCATGTGGTTTATTTCCAAAATAATCACTTTTAGGATATTTTTGTAATAGTCTAATTTAGGCAAAGGAAAACACTATAAATAGAGGCCTTAGTCATTTCATTTGAAACATTGATGATATTTTGAATTGAATTCTCTTAGGAGAGAACTGTGAGCATGGAATCGCTTGCGTTAAAAACATTTTTAGAAATATGGGTTGCTTGGGAATCTGATTCCCTTGAGGTTCACATAAGAGTTAGGTGCTCTTGGTAATATTAAGGAAGCTTGTTAAATTTCATACATCTTTCGATTGTCCTTTTTCTTATCATTTATGTCTATCTACCTATCTTTTATCCCATTTATCCCTTAATTTCTTGTTTCCACTTGTTTGAGTTTTTGTTACATTATCCCCTCGTTTTCCCCCTCGTTTTTATGTGTTTCTGCTTGTCGCATTTTGCCTCATATCATTTGGTATTTGTAGTTTTTCTTTGTTCTTGCTTAGTATTTCTTTTGATAGGTACAATGGTAGATGAAGGTGAGATACCTAGTTGGGCTAGTACTTTTATTGAAAAACTTGTCAATACCATGGATAGATGATTGAGATCACTTGAAGGAAGAAGAAAGAGAGTGGAAGAAAAAATTTAAAGAATGGAAGGGTATCTTTCAAGAAAGATGAAAAATATGATAGATCATCTAAGCTTTCTGATATCTGCCATTCCCAGTCCACCAAATCTTCAAGCTCCCTTGAGTGGACATTCTCCAAATGAGCTTCAGGTAACAAAGCTAACTCTTTCACTCTAGTGAATGAGGCTAGTAGCTAACTAAGTATGAATGATAGCTTATCTTTAGGTGAGCCTAATGTATCTTTACTTTAGGGTGATAATTTACAACTTGAGACAGTGGATACACTAGTTAATCCTAATAATGACAAAATTGACTCTTCTAGCAAGATCAATTTGTGTCCACGTAGTGTTGAAGCCATTGTGACAAGTAATAGTACATTTTCATGTGGAAGTCATGAGGACCAACTTGTGTGTGAACCTAGCCCATCAATTGGTAATGTTTGTAAAGTGTTTAAAGGACCTCAAGTGAATGGTGATATTGAAAATGTTGATCGATTGAAAGGGTTTGACCCTCTAATTGCTTATGTCGTTGATCATGCTAGTATAGAGGGAATATATGATAGTATTCGTGGTGATTTTAGGAGAAAGAAGTGTTTCCTACACCCATGTCCATGGTCACTCTACCCATTTAATCCCGGTGATCATTTAAAATATGGTGGTTCTTCACCATACCACATGGTTCTTGGGCAAGAAGACTAACCAACTATGGTTGAGGGTGTTGGAACTCATCCGTATGATGAAAAGTCTTTCTTGGAGATTTCTAATATACTTGAGAGACCAAAGTTGTGTAAGGGAAGGGTTTCTAACTAAGATGAGAGTTATCGAGGGGTTATGAGCTTAAAGAGACTAGGAACCCATGTGAGCTTTCATAAGAGATTGATTGATTGCCATGGTTCCTCTATCGTATCCCTTTGTCCAAATCTCTTGAATGACCAAGTAGCTTCTATAATGTGGGGTTACACAGTGTTGATTGATAATTTTGATACTTGGTTATATATTAAATGTGTACAAAGCATGATCTTATGATTGATTGTACTAACTCTAACCCTCATGCCATGAAGAGTGTGTGTTTGTTTTTCCTTCCTTTGGTTTTGCAAGGTTTTGATTTGAGGATGAATCCTTTTCAAGAAGATAAGGATGATATGATCCAGATTGGCCTTAAAACTTTAAACTACATCTTCTGAGGCTAATACAAAGAGGTCTAAGCTATGATCAAGCCTAGAGCTCAAGGATGCATTCAGTGGACCCCTTTTAGAATCCTAAGCCTATAATGCCATGTGTGGATAATTACTTGGAGCTTGGAATATGCTTTGAAGATCTCGTGTGGGTTATTTTCAAAATAGCCACTCTTGGGCTATTTTGGTGATAGGCTATTTTAGGCAAAGGTAAACACTATAAATAGAGGCCTTAGTAATTTCATTCGCAACTTTGATGATATTTTGAATTGAATGCTCTTAGGAGTGAATTATGATCATGGAATGGCTTGTGTTGACAACTTGATTAGAATTGTCGTTTTCTTGGGAATCTAATTCCTTTGAGGTTCACGTAAGAAATTAGTTTTTGATTTTACTAGTTTAGGGGTATTCGGGTTTGATACACCCATTGGCTCCTGATTCTTAGTAGCTTTTTATGTCAATTTATCTATCTTTCTTTTCTTGTATTATTGTGTTTTGATTCCTTAGGTTAGATTTCTATCTTTTGGATCTATATCCATAGCATGGTTGAAGGTTAGGTTGGGTAATGGGGTTGGTGTCCGATCCCGATCGAACTTGGGATGTCTATGATGATAAGGCCCCTGGTTAGGTCCTATCAAGTTAGTTGTAGGGCCGAGATTCATGGTTAACTGGAAGTCCAAAAATCCATGTCTAGTAGAGTCTCTTTTAGGGGTGTGTAGCGCGCCACACTCATAAGGGAGAGGCTACAAGGTATTTAGGAATGTTTTGGTTTCTTGGTGTTCTATTCTTAAGCTTGGAGTCTCAGTCCTGGAATATTCTCTAATCCTTTTTTGTTCGACTTTCAGATCATTCCTTATAGGTATGGAACACAAGAAAATTCTTCTATCCTCTTAGGGGGTAGTGCTGAAGGGATGCAACCTACTTTTAGGTTTCATCTTCGATCTTATCTTCCTATCCCAGATAGTTCTGGAGTACCATCGACTGCTTCTAGCCCTCCTCAAGGAAAGGTGACTAAAGCAAAATTTTGTCAGTCTATTCATTTTATTGCAAAATTGGTTATTGCTTAGGCTAAGCGGGATGTGTCTGGTGCTTTGTCTACTGAGGCCATAGGGTTTGGCCAAATTATGAAGATGGGTCCTCCCACTTTTTTAGGAGTAAAGGTGGAGGAGGATCCATGAGGCTTCTTGGATGAAATGGAAAAGATATTTTGGGTAATGCTGGCTACCAATGTGGAAGGTGTAAACTTTGCAGCTTATCAGCTCTAAGAGGTTACATATCATTGGTATAAGGAGTAGGAATGGGATAGGGGTAATGTGGAAGAATTTGTCTTGTAGGGTACTTTTTCTAACGACTTCTTAGATCGTTTATGTAACGCCCTGAGTCTGGTACCCAAAACACTACATAGTGCCCATGACCCCAAAGGACCACAAGCTAACTCATGACTAATATTTGTACTTGTACACTGCATAATATATGTATACAAATGCAGAAATAAAGGTTGAAAGGTCATAAGGTTCAAATCTGATAAAAACATAACATTTGGGTGGGGTATGAAATACCCAAAACAACTGTAGTAAACTGTCTGAAACATGATAGTTTGAAAAGCCTCTAACTGTCTGAATAAGGAGTTGATGGGAGATATTCCCAACTAACTCCAACTACTGAAATAAACTAAGCACTGAAATGATAAAATAATGACCATGTCCTCGAAGAATGAGGACTTACTGTTGACTCTGACTGCTAAGTACAGGAATGCTACTGATGTTCTGGAGCTCATACTTCTGAACCTATGGTATAAAACACCATAGTGCAAATGCGTCAGTATGTTTAAATGTACTGGTATGCATGTTAGGTAGGCTGAATGCATGGGGTTCATATGTATGAACAATACTAACTGACTGAATAACATGAATATGAGAGTATATGTATGAACAAGTAACTGTAACTGAGATCATACTGACACTGGTACAGGGTTCTGAGTACTGAATTTACTAACGTGTGAGTTTACTAAGACTAATAACTTAGTCTATTAAATACTGAGAGACTAATGTTATATTGAATAAAGTAAAAACTATTTCTGATAGTTCTGAGTATGAAGAACTAGTCTTATTGACTGTATCTGACAGTCCTGAAACTTAATACTGATAACATGGGTTTCATATAATTAATATACTATTAACTGAGTTTGTGATAACATGATTACTATGTCTGAGTATTAATAACATGAGTGACTATATCTGACAGTCCTGATACTGATTGAACTAGCTGAGTTCTTTAATGAACTGAGTTGACTATTTTTGATAGTCCTGAGATCGGTAGAACTATCTGAGTTCTATTGCTGGGACTGAATGACGGTATCTGATTATCCAGATCTATAGCTGAAACTATGGGAAGTAGTCATCTAACAGACATGCCCTAAATAATGATTATAGTTGAGTTGGGGTCCAATCTGTAACCTTAACTGGAAGGGTCTCAATACTGCACCACCGGTAAGGATAAGCTGTGGGTGATCCTCATCTTATAGTGTCCCCAAAAAAAATGGTGGGACCCTCATCTAACAATGTTTATTCACTTCATCAACCCTCATTTGACAGTATTGATGTCACAACCTATGCTGGCTACATAGTTCTGGAATGCAAGGATGACTTCTAAGAATCACACCCTCATCTGACAGTGTGTGTTCCCATCCTTAGGTTCGCTCGGTGCTAATTCCTACTCCCATCTGAATAGACACTATACATGGATTACTGAACTGAACTGGACTGAATTAACTGAGTTTTCATTGATTGGCAGAATAGTACTGAGATTATTGTATTACTAAGCTTTCCTGAGTCACATGACTGATTGAGTTCTATGGATCATGGCTTGACTAAGGATATCTTGAAAACATGACACTAACTCTAGGCACACAACCATATTTTTTGGGTACAAGTACCCCCAGGACTCGATGGGAAGAAACTGACAAAGCATGACTTTCTTGAATACATGACCAACATCACAATCTTTAATACAATATGTTGGAGATTTCATAAAGTACAAGTTCTAAAGCACAGCAATGGCTATACATATATCCATACTTCATTGACTAAGACATTTCATCAAACACTTGACGTGCATAAACTTGTACATGAATGGATATTTCATATTATTATACTAGTATGGAACTTTTCCTTCACATAGGCATTTAGTCAAACATTTGGAGAGCATTCTTTGGTTATGCAATCATCAACACATCTAATAATCATGGATACATCAATCAACTTTTAAATTAAAGGGGGTTTATCATGATTATTATGTAAATCTTTATATACTAGGGTCAATCATTATAATATGTAATTTAAAACATGAATCAAAAACCCATAACAACATGAATATGAATTTCAATTCAATATAAATCATGAATCTTCATCAATAAAAAATCTTAGATTTCGAAAAGAGATTTTTGTGATTCATGGGTGAAAGAGACCCATGAATCAACACATGAAATACCTTAATACTTGACTTTAAGAGGATTGACGGTGAAATTCTTCAGATTTGAATCTTCTATTAAAACCCTAAGGCTTGTCCTTGAGAGAGTTTGAGAGAAAGTAAGTATATTTTGGTGAATTGAGGTTGAATTTTGTGTTTATGGTGTTTTATGATGTGGGGGTATGGTTTAGGGTGAGGAAAAAGACTAAAATACTCCTATGAAACCACTTCACAATTTCTAAAATTCTCAGCTGATGACCAAGGATGATAAGCCATCAGATATGTGATGGCCCATCAGATATTTCGTCACTCATTTGCCAGGCTAATATGTTGGAGTAAAATGGTTATAACTTTTTGATCTGATATCAGATTTGGGGGAAATTGGTATCATTAGAAATTAAATACAATTATCTATCTGTTGGTGGGTAATGAGATCAAAAATTAGTAGTATATCAAGAGATATGCTCATTTAAAGTTGACTATACCAATATCCTTCTTAAGAATTCAATCGATAAGGAATGTTTTGACTCACCTAATAGCTAGGATGTATTGATACCTTAATTGACACAAACTTGATCATGAAACTACCAAATAACCATGATGTACTCATCATAAGCTTGAAATATGGCGCTAATACTAATTTGCATTTTTTGGGGTATTTTAGTTTATTTCCCCAAGAGTTGAGTGAAGTAAAGATAGAGGAGTTTGTGAACCTCAAGTAGAGGAGGATGTCTGTCAAGGAATATTCCTTGGGGTTCAATCAATTGTCAAGGTATGGTCCTGATTTAGTTGCCAACATGAGGGAAAGATAATAAAGTTTACTTCTAGGTTGAATAGGGATTTGATTTTAGAGAGAAGGACTATCTTGCTTATTAAATATATAGACATCTCTTGGTTGACTATTTATATGCAATAAGTAAAGAATGAAAAAATGAAGTAGGTGGAGTTTGAAGATAGACAGGGTAAGAGGAGCAGGTTTTCTAACTAGAGAGGTGCTCAGTCTCAGGACAATAGGGATGGTGGCAAATGGTAGAAAAATAAGTGGGAAAGTTCTTATTCCTCCTCTTCTGCTACTGCTCCTTACTATTCAGGTGACAGGCGTCACCATGGTAGTGATAATTTTTGGGCACAGGGTACCCAAACTCAAGTAAGTGGAGGTTAGTCAATTTCTTCATGCATTCCTTGTCAATTCTATGGTCATCCTCATAAGGTTTCTTGTAATGAAGATAGGGAAAAATTCTTCAAGTGTGGCCAGATAGTTTATCGACTCAGGGATTGTCTCGTTAATAAGGTTGCTAAGGGGGTGAATAAGATTCCTGTAGCTGCATTTTTTACTCCTACACCTGATGGTGTTCCATCTACTTCTGTTATTGCTCCTGGTTATGGTGTTGGATGAAAAAGGTTGTATTCTTTGGTGTCCCAATAGGAATATGAGGTTTCACTTGATGTCATTACTGGTATGTTACATCTTTTCTCAGGGGTTCACTCTTTTCCTATGCGGCTCCTTATATGGTTGTATCTTTTTTATTCATAAGTTATTTTAGATCCTTTTTCTATTTCTACCATAGTAGGTGACTCGGTTATCACTAAAACAGTCTATAGGGGGTGTATGGTTTCTGTTGGTAGGAAGATGACCTTGGTGAATTTATATGAGTTGGGTATGGTGGATTTTAATATTATTTTGGGATGGATTGGTTGCAATCTTGGTATCCATCCTTGGATTTTTGGACTCGTAGGGTTATCTTTAGGTTCCCCGATGAGCCGGTTATAGAATGGGAGGATGTTTCTTTAGCTCATAAGGGTAGATTTATTTCTTATCTTAGATCTCAGAGGTTAATCTTTAAAGGTTGTCCTTATCACCTGGTTTGGGTTAAAGATTCTAACTTAGAAGGTCCTCTTTTCTAGCCAGATCCTGTGGTTAATGAGTATTGAGATGTCTTTTTCTATAATGTTATTGGTGTTTCTCCGGATAGGGAAATAGAGTTTGGTATTGATCTAGTTTTGGACACTCATCCAAATTTTATTTTTCCATATAGAATGGATCCGACTGAGTTTACGAAACTTAAGGATTTTTTAGACAAGACGTTTATTCGTCCTAGTGTATCCCCATGAGGTTCACCGATGTTGTTTGTGTGCAAGAAGGATGGTTCCCTTTGGATATTCATTGACTTTATGAAGTTGAACAAAGTGATGGTCAAGAACAAGTATCCTCTTCTAAGGATAGAAGATCTGTTTGATCAGTTGCAGAATGCCTAGTTCTTTTCTTAGATAGATCTTTGTTCTGGGTAACATTAGCTAAAGATTAGGGAGTGGATGTGCATAAAAAGCTTTTCATACTAGGTATGGGCACTTTGAGATTTTGGTAATGTCATTTAGGTTGACTAATGCTCCAGCAGCATTTATGGATCTGATGAACCAAGTTTATCATCAGTATTTTGATATCTTTATTATTGTGTTTATTGATGGCATTCTGGTCTATTCAAAAAGTGAGGTGGATTATGTTAATAACCTCCATGTGGTGTTGTAGGCCTTAAAGGAACAACAATTGTATTCCAAGTTCTCTAAGTGTGTTTTTTGGTTAAATGTTGTATCTTTCTTAGGTCACATTATTTCTAGTGTGGGGAGCATGGTGGATCTACAAAAGGTTATAGTTGTTAAAAGGTGGCCTAGAACGATGACTCCATCAAACGTTCGGCGCTTCTTGAGTTTTGCCTGGTATTATAGGCAATTTGTGGAAAGCTTTTCATCGATAGCTGATGTGCTAGATTTTTGTAGCATATTTAAGACTTTTTAACTTGAAATAATTGTAAGTTCTTAAGTAATTATTGGTATTTTTGATGTTATTTCTTAAGATTTTGTAGGAAATTCAAGATGCATGGAAATAAATAATAATGGAGCAAAAGAGTAAAATCTGGTACAAGTGAGCTGATATGAGTCTGACGGCATCTCTTGCAAGCCGTCAGAGATGTGGTAAGCTACCATAAAAAGGCGTCAGGAAGAACAGTGAAAAAGAGTTGCTGGATGAAGGTGACGACCTTCTCAATATGTCGTCACAAGTATAGTAAGCCATCAGAAGATGTTGTCAAGTTGGACAGAACAGGGTGAAATAAGCTAAAGGTCTGACGACATTTGCTACACACTATCACCCCTATGGTAAGCCGTCGGAGGACATCGTCAGAGTGGGGCAGAACAGGTTAAGAAGGCATGACTTCTGACGACATATCTGAGACGCTGTCAGAAGCCTGACGATCAACACCAATATGTCGTCACCTAAATCCGAGCCCAACTGTGATTTTGTTATTTTATTACCTTAATTAGGTTTTAGTATAAATAGCATCTTTTAGGGTTTTTTATTAAAAAGCAGAATTCATCTATCAGACATCAACTCTAACTCTAAAAGGAGATGCCAATATTTTTTCTCTCTTTCATAAAATATTCTTGTGTTTTCGTATCAACTATTTTTGGGGTTTCTACCTTGTGATTAAATCGAAGGAACTACTTATTGTTTTCTACCCATTCATAAGTTTATCATTATAATCATGAATTCAACTTTTTATTTCATTCATCAAATCATGAGCAGCTAATTTCATTAGCCGGAGTTATGGGATCCATGGATTAGGGATTCAAAGAGTAGTAAAACATCTTGAAATTTTGTTGTTTTAACTAAAATCTAGTGGTTGCAAACATTAGGTTATGCCTTAGGTTTTATTTGCTTCTAACGAAGAAATAGACTAGAGGACATGAATTATCAATAGGGACTCAGAAGCTACCAACCTTCTGTTTAATGATTAATGTCGTAACTGAATTAATCTACCTGACATAACATCCTACTGGAAATAGATAAGTTATCTAAGTTTGAGAGAATTAGATAATAAATTGTCTGGTGAGGTTGAGAGATAAGTCAGATAGTATAATCGTCAGGGATATTCTGTTGTTCTAGTCATTCCGAGTATCTCTAGCATTACCTAGTATCTGTCAATTCCCAAAACCCTTGGTGAACATAGCTCTGGTTTCCCATTTATATTGATTACAAACATTAATATTAAAGTGACAACATTACTTGATACTTTCAAAAACACCATCTTAATTTTATATTTTCGTACCATTTGTTTGAATTGAACTTGTAGCTATAACTTCAAATTAGCTTAATCGCCACTCACATTGTTCCCAATGGGTTCGACCTCGACTCCAAAGTTGGGAAAATATATTGACGACGATCGCCTTACATTAATTTGAGGTGTAATTTGAATTTTATCAATAGCTGATCCTGTGACTAAGTTAACTCAGAAAACGGTCACGTTTTCTCAGTCAAATTCTTGTAAAGGGAGTTTCAAAAAGTTGAAGGATAATCTGACTTTGGCTCTAATTTTGAGTTTGCTGAAAGGCAATGATAGGTTTGTGGTTTATTGTGATGCATCTTGAGTAGGTTTGGTTGTGTTTTGATTTTGCGTGGGAAGGCGATTGCCTATTCTTCCAAGCAGTTGAAATTGCATGAGAGGAATTATCTTACTCACGATATGGAGCTGTTGGCGGTTGTGTCTGCTTTGAAAATATGGCAGCATTATTGTTGTTCACGTGGATATCTTTTCTGAATATAAAAATCTACAATATGTGTTCACTCAAAGGGAGCTTAAGCTCAGGATGAGGAGATGGCTTTAACTTCTCAAGGACTATGATATGGTTTTTCACTATCACCTAGGTAAGGGTAATATGGTTGCTGATGCTCTTAGCAAGTTATCCATGGGCATGAAGAAGGAAAGCGTGAATTGGTAAAGGATATTCACCTCTTGGATAATCTCGGAGGTGTAAGTAAAGCATTATCAAAAATGGCGCCATTGCCGGGGATCGAACAATTTGGCGTATTGAGTTAGTTTGGAATTTTAGCTTACTTGCTTGAATTCAAACTTGTAAATATTTGTTGTGATTTCCTTTATTCTTATGTTAGGTAGATTTTGTTTGTTTTTTTATTTCTTACTATGGCATCATGGAATGAATATAAGTTTGATGGTTGGAAATCTTATCTGGATTATCCATGTCCATATCGTGATGGACCCACTTTTGGCAAGATTGTAGATATGCTCTCTGGAGAGAGATGTGCGCACCATCTCCATACTACCGGGAGTATAATTGTTCTTTATGTGGTGGTCAAGATGGACATTGGAGTGATTACCCAAATGCCCCTTCCCCATATTGTGCTAACCCAGGTTCTAGCTCTTCTTATGAGTATGACAAGTCTTATGGTCAAGAAAAGGAAGAACGCAGCACTGAAAAGAGTAACATTGAAGCTATGCTTCAACTAATGTTAGATCGTATAGACACAATGAATGATACCATATGTGACATGCGTCAAGACATTAGGGCATTTAACAAGGGAAGAGAACAGATAGAAGATATGGATATCGATGTCAATCATCTAAAACACTTTTCTACATTATGTTCAGATGATATCTTGTCTGTGGAATTATTTAAAATAATAGAAGAGTGTGAGGATAAAGAGAAAGAATTCGATGTTAATGATGAGCTTGATGTTGAGCAACCCTAGGTGATTTCCTAACCAATCGAACCATTCATGAATAAAGATGCCAAGGATGAGGAAATGGCAATAGAGTCAAAGGAAGAAATCAAGCACAATCCTCGTGAAGACTTTAGTCCATTTCAAGGTAAAAATACTAATAGGGAAGTTATTCCAAAATTGAAGGTTATTCCTCATTCGAATCACTTATCAATATTATAATTAGTAGATGTGATGAAAGTTAAATCATCCAAGAAAATGATGAATTTTGAAAATGAGGAAGAAGATTCTTATATTTTAGAGTTTATCCTTCCAAAAGGGCAGACTACAACCCCAATATTGAAGGCCAAAGAGCTTAAAGATCGATGTTCATTTAGTGGCTGTTTAAGATTCTCACCATTGCCAAATGATCCCGCACAAAAGTTTGATGCAAAATTGGGCAAGCAGTTCAAGTCTTCAAAGTGGCATGATAAAACATTCCTCATCATGCCCTCACATTTGCCCAACGCACCTCAAAGATGTGTTGATCAAAAGTTGGGCCGGCGTTTCAAATCCTCCAAGTGGAGACATAAATAATTATCAACAAGGTATCTTGACAAAGTCTAAGTAGTCAAGATAACTGAGTCACTCTGCGCCGTTGCGCTTTTTGGGAGGCAACCCAAGGTATTTTGTTATTTGTATTAGTATTGTGTGATTGACATCATATCTTTGCACCCATGGTGCCACAGGTATATTTCTAACTCTCTTGTTTTGGTTTGACGCATTGGAGACATTGCATGATTTTAAGTTGAGGCTGGAGCTACTTGTGGGTGATTATGTCCTCCTGGGATTTTTGTTGCCGTGTCTCTTTTCCCCGAAGTCTTGTTCCTAGTAGAGCCGGCATGTTTAGGCGTACTGTGTTTATTTTATGATGTGTTGTGGTTAACTGGAGAAAAATAAGTATCTAGAGAAGTTGACATATTTTTGTTGATTTTTTAGACTGATAAACCCCTCTTCGTTGGTCTATTTTATAACTGTGTGATATACATTTATGTGTGACCACTGTGCATCTTGTTATGGCATTTGTACTAGTGACATGATATCCACTGCTAAATAATCACATGAATCGGATAAGTAGTAGCTTGTGATGCACCTTTGTTCCATGTGTGTGTGAGATACTACTTAGTTCTCTTTATGTGTTAAATCCAAAACTTTTTCGGTTAGTCTTACCTTGGTTGAAAGATAGGGGTTAGGAAAGGATCATAGGCCGTTTTGATTTTTAAGTCACTTTTTGCCTAAATGACCTTCCCTGTATGCATGATATCTCTTGATCCCTATTTTGAGCCTGAATTGACCATTAATTTCTATGACACCTATCACTTTCCCGTTTAGATCATAATGAACCTGTTTTAGCCCTGGTCCTCCTTGGACACTGTGCACCTAGACTTAGGTAAACAACCTAAGTTGAGGATGGCTATCATAGGGGTGCGTGATGTAAACTGAGAATGAAGAAAGGTGTAATAAAAGGAAAATAATAAGTGAAAAAGAATAAAAAGCTGGGTAGTGTGGAAGAAGAATAAGAAAAGAAATATAATGAAAAAGAGAAGCCACATCCATCCTGAATAATATGTGATCAAGAAAAGGAGAAAAAAAAGAAAATGGTTAATTAGTGAACCCCAAAAGTTAAGGTAGTGCCAAGGAGGCTTACTCACTCGAAATGCCATTGAATATCATACCAGCCCTTAGCCTTCATTACAAGCCGAAGAAAAGACCTATAGTGATCCTAACTTACCTGTCTGGACACCTTGGTAATGAAAATAAGGGCAAGCATATGGTATTTTACATGCATTGATTGGAATTTCTTTCTGAGAGTGAGTCTCTCTTGACCGTCCCCGCATTGACACGCTTGAGTTCATATATGAATGAGGAGGGACTTATTTATTGTAAGGGCACATCGGTTGCATTGTAGCGGTTTACTTGTTTGGGTAGTGTAACTTATATATATGCATGGTTATTGTTGCAAAATTGATGCCATATCTTGATTCCTTCGGGTCACATTGTTAATCTTCATTGATATGCACAATTGGATTTATAAGTACTTGAACGTGGAGAGTGGCATGAATTTTGAGCTAAACTTGATAATCAACTATGATAGGTATCTTATGTGTCTCTTGGTTAAGCATCGTAGTATGGTGTTAAGTAGTTGCTTGAGGACAAGAAATTTTTTTAAGTCGAGGGTGTTGATGTGCTAGATTTTTGTAGCATATTTAAGACTTTTTAACTTGAAATAATTGTAAGTTCTTAAGTAATTATTGGTGTTTTTGATGTTATTTCTAAAGATTTTGTAGGAAAGTCAAGATACGTGGAAATAAATAATAATGGAGCAAAAGAGTAAAATCTGGGACAAGTGAGCTGATATAAGTCTGACGGCATTTCTTGCAAGTCGTTAGAGATGTGGTAAGCTACCAGAAAAAGGCGTCAGGAAGAACAGTGAAAAAGAGTTGCTGGATGAAGGTGACGACATTCTCAATATTTCATCACAAATGTGGAAAGCCATCAGAAGATGCCGTCAAGTGAGACAGAACATGGTGAAATAAGCTGAAGGTCTGATGACATTTGCTACATGCCGTCACCCCTCTAGTAAGCCATCGGAGGACATCATCAGAGTGAGGTAAAATAGGTTAAGAAGGTACAAATTCTGACGACATATCTAAGATGTTGTCAAAAGCCTGACGATTAACACCAATATGCCGTCACCTAAATCTGAGCCCAGCTGTGATTTTGTTATTTTATTACCTTAATTAGGCTTTAGTATAAATAGCATATTTTAGGGTTTTTGATTTAAAAGAATAATTCATCTATCAGACATCAACTCTAACTCTAAGAGGAGAGACACGTATTCTTACTCTCTTTCATAAAATATTCTTGTGTTTTTGTATCAACTATTTTTGAGGTTTCTACCTTGTGATTAAATCAGAGGAACTACTTTTTGTTTTCTACCCATTCATAAGTTTATCATTATAATCATGAATTCAACTTTTTATTTCATTCATCAAATCATGATCGGCTAATTTCATTAGCCGAAGTTATAGGATCCATGGATTAGGGTTCGATATGCTACTAGGTGTTTAACGGATTCAAAGAGTTGTAAAACATCTTGAAATTCTATTGTTTTAACTAAAATCTAGTGGTTGCAAACATTAGGTTATGCCTTAGGTTTTAGTTTCTTCTAACGGAGAAATAGACTAGAGGACGTGAATTATCAACAGGGACTCGGAAGCTACCAACCTTCTATTTAATGATTAATGTCGTAAGTGGATTAATCTACCTGAGATAACATCCTAGTGTAAATACATAAGTTGTCTAAGTTTGAGAGAATTAGATAATAAATTGTCTGGTAAGGTCGAGAGATAAGTCAGATTGTATAATCGTCAGGGATATTCTGCTGTTCTAATCATTCTGAGAATCTCTAGCATTACCTAGTATCTGTCAATTCCCGAAACCCTTGGTAAACATAACTATGGTTTCCCATTTATATTGATTACAAACATTAATATTAAAGTGACAACATTACTTGATACTTTCCAAAACACCATCTTAATTTTATATTTTCGTACCATTTGTTTGAATTGAACTTGTAGATATAGCTTCAAATTAGCTTAATCGTCACTCACATTGTTCCCTATGGGTTCGACCCCAACTCCAAAGTTAGGTAAATATATTGACGACAACTGCCTTACACTTATTTGAGGTGTAAGTTGAGCATTATCAATAGCTGATCCTTTGACTAAGTTAACTCAGAAAAATATCAAGTTTTCTTTATCAAATTCTTGTAAAGGGAGTTTCGAAAAGTCGAAGGATAAGCTGACTTTAGCTCTAATTTTGACTTTGCTAAAAGGTAGTGATAGGTTTGTGGTTTATTGTGATGCATCTCGGGTAGGTTTGGTTGTGTTTTGATTTAGCGTAGGAAGGTGATTGCCTATTCTTCCAAGCAGTTGAAAGTGCATGAGAGGAATTATCTTACTCACGATATGGAGCTGTTGGCGGTTGTGTTTGCTTTGAAAATATGGCAGCATTATTGCTGTTCACGTGGATATCTTTTCTGAATATAAGAATCTACAATATGCGTTCACTCAAAGGGAGCTTAATCTCAGGATCAGGAGATGGCTTTAACTTCTCAAGGACTATGATATGGATTTTCACTATCACCTAGGTAAGGGTAATGTGGTTGCTGATGCTCTTAGCAAGTTATCCATGGGCATTTTTTCTTATATTGAAGAAGGAAAGCGTGAATTGGTGAATGATATTCACCTCTTGGCTAATCTTAGAGTTAGCCTCTTGGACTCCAAGAATGGCGGTGTAGTGGTGCAAAAATTGGTTCGGTAGTCTCTTGGTGTAGAGATTAAGGAGAAACAAGTGCTAGACCCTATCTTGATGAAAATAAAGAGTAGCGTTGGTAGGAAAAAGGTAGTGGTGTTTAAGATCAGTCGTGATGGTACTTTATGGTAACAAGGGAGGTTGTGTGTTTCTAATGTTGATGATTTATGACAAAGGATCTTAGTTGAGATGCATAAATCACGCTAAGTTGTTTATTCCAACTTGGTAAGATGTATGATGATCTCAAGAAGATCTATATGTGGAATGGTATGAAGAGGGATGTGGTAGATTTTGCGGCCAAGTGCATGATGTGTCAACAGGTTAAGGTTGAGCACATAAGGCCGAGAGGGTTGTACCAAGAAATTGATTTGCCTGAAAGAAAATGGAAAGTGATTAATATTGAATTTATTACTAGTCTTCCTCGGTCCCAGAATCAATATGATTAGATATGGGTCATCACAGATAGGATAACTAAGTCTGCCTACTTTTTGCTAGTTCAAACTACCTTCTCAGTGGAGGACTATGTGAAGCTGTATCTTTAGGATGTTGTGAAGCTGCATGGGGTGCCTGTTTTAATTATTTCTTATTATGGAACATAATTTACATCTTACTTTTAGTGATCTTTCCAGAGAGGGTTGGGGACTGAGGTATGTCTGAGTACTCATTTTAATCCACAAACAGATGGGAAAGCAGAGAGAACTATATAGATATTTGAAGATGTGCTTTGGTTTTGTGTGATTCATTATGGTGGCAATTTCCCTGAGGCATTGTATGGTGGGAGGTGTAGGTCTCGTATTTGTTGGTTTGACCTTTGTGAGGCAGACTTGTTTGGTCTTGACTTGGTTTACCCGGCTATGGAGAAGGTGAAGGTGATTTGAGAGATGTTTAAGGCTACCCAAAGTATCCAAAACCCCTATGCAGATGTTAAGCATAGAGACTTGGAGTTTGATGTCGGGGATAAGGTTTTTATCAAGGTATCTCCCATGAAGGGAGTAGTACTAAAGCCAAGTGTTGAATAATAGTACATCATCTTGTGGGAACTGTGTTGATCAACTTATGTGCAAAACTAGTTCACCACTTTAGGTTATGTGTTGTAATTAATAGACCTCAATTTAGTGAAGAATTTGAAAATATTGGTCGACAAGAAAGGAGTGAACCTTTGAGCTTGTCCTTTGGGAAAGATTCTAATATTTGCTTGGCACAAAGGGATAATCATGTGCTTGAAATATCTTTGAAACTTGATAATGATCTTTTAGAGAGTGAAGAACTTGCTTGTTCCAAATTTTCCCCCGGGATAAATCATCCTCTCTTTAGGTACAATATCTTGTTTAAAGATGGAATAATCACTCCTAATAAACCTAGTGGTAAGAATGATATTGGAGGTATAGCTTGTCTTGAAGGTTATAGTCTATATGCTAACCAGCTATGGTGTGAAAACATTCCTCCTAAGGATGGAAATCTCTTCTTGGAAGATGAGAGTACTGTTAAGGGTAAGGAATGTGTAGTCTTGAAAATTACTTTTTCTTCTACTTTGTGTGACGTTATTGTTAAGAGTACTCATGGTGATGCTTAGGAAACTAGCAGTGAGTACATACATAAGGACACCTTAGTAGATTGACTTGAATGATACCTTTATGTACTCTCTATTTGCTTTTGATGATATGTATGCTATTGTAGAGAGTATATCTTATAGTTTTGGTGAAGCCTATGGGAAAAGGGAGTGTTGTCTAGAACCGTGTATATGGCCACTCTTTCCATTTGACCCCGGTGCCAAATATAGAAATGGTGATATTGGGGCACCCAACTTGTTGCTTGGTCTACATGACAAGCGAATTGTCATTCTTGAAAACCCAAGGGCAAAGATATTGTAGAGAGTATATCGTATAGTTTTGGTGAAGCCTATGGGAAAAGGGAGTGTTGTCTAGAACCGTGTATATGGCCACTCTTTCCATTTGACCCCGATGCCAAATATAGAAATGGTGATGTTGGAGCACCCAACTTGTTGCTTGGTCTACATGAAAAGCGAATTGTCATTCTTGAAAACCCAAGGGCAAAGATATCATTGCTTCCTCGGGGTAATGCTTCTAAATGTGCATCCTTGCTTGACACACTTATGCTTAAGTTGAGTGAATCCCAACTTATTTATGCTAAGTTGTCTATTTGTTTTAAAGGAAGAATTTGTATGCGATTAAATGTTTTATCTTCATCCGTGTATGCCTTTAAACATTGTTTCTTTCTATACTACCTTTTTTCCTATGATAACATCCATGCTAGTCTTGGATTTAATCTATATGGAGGTAGGGAACTTGTTAGCTGGTCCACTTGTGTGAGTGATAATGCTATATAGGTCTTGTGGACTTTAGAACCAATTGAAGAAAAACCCTTGGTGTGGTATCTTGAAGCAGTAGTAAAATAATTGTATCTTATGGC
Organism: Capsicum annuum; assembly: GCF_002878395.1. NCBI lineage: Eukaryota > Viridiplantae > Streptophyta > Magnoliopsida > Solanales > Solanaceae > Capsicum > Capsicum annuum. The sequence continues at coordinate 72,189,698 of NC_061113.1, read as the reverse complement.
TCATAAGATGGAGGTAATTCAACCTTTTGGATTATGTGATGCCATTAGGACCTTTGTAGTTTCCTTATCTCTTGGTGATTTCCATAACCAAATCCTTTGTGCATTTTTAGTTGAGTTTTTCATATTCAATTCAAAAGATCCTTGGTTATATTTCAAGTATGTGCAACCTTATCATGATGAAATAATTATTTATTCTAATCCTAACCCTTATGTCATGTGGAATTTATGTTTGCTTGTCTTTTCTTTGATTTTACAAAGTATGTATTCAAGGTCGAATCCTTTTCAAGAAGGGAAGGATGATACGATCCAAATGGTCAACATAAGTTTTAATGCCATCATGGAAGGCCAACACTTAAATACTCAAGCTTTGGTCACCTCGAAAATACAAGAGCATACATGGAGGACCCATTTAGTATAGTCAAGAGAGCAATTTCATGTGAGGAGGGTTTCTTGGAGGCTTGACTTGATGACTACCTGAGAGCTCTAAAGGATTGTACATATTAAAGTTTGAAGAGGAGTCCAAACACTCCAAGGCCTTCCCTCATTAAGGATGTTTTGGCCATTTCATTATGTTAAGTGCAAGCACTCCAAGGCCGCCCCTCATTAAGTGTATTTTGGCCATTTGATCTTGTAATAAGCTAGACTATAAATAGGATCTTATTAGGCTTATTTTTCTAAAATTTTTATGATGATGTTTTGAGAGAAACATTCTTGAACTCCATTGGAAGGAACTTTTAGTGTAGGGCTTAGAAAAGCTAAGTAGTGTAGGGATTGGTAAAGCTAATATTGACCATTTAGAAATGGTGGTTGTAAGGCGAAGTTGATTCCCTTAGTGGTCACCGTAAGAATTTGGTGTTGTTATTATGGGTCTTAGGGGTCTTAACTTTTGATACTCGTTTTCGTTCCTATTTCCTGTAATCTCGTATGTCAAGCTATCTATCTTACTTTATTGCATTATTTTTGTTGGATATCTTGTGTGCTCGACTTTTGTATTGCTGTCATAGCTATTTTTCATCTTCTCCTTGGTTCTAGGCTTGGTGTTCCTATCTGGTTAAGGAGCAACAGGCATACGACCTTGACCAGGTGAAGTACATCAAAGGAAGGATGGAAAAGTGTTGGTGAAAGATGCCCATATTAGGAGGTGTTGGCTATCCTACTTTCATAGACTTTTGAATGATGAGGAGGAAAAAGGTTTCGTGTTGGGGGACATGGAGCACTTATAGAGATTTCAGAATTTTTTTTTATTATAGGCATATAAAAGTTGAGGAGGTCTAAGGAGCTATTCGTAGGATGCAAACGGGTTGGACAACTGGGCAGATGAGATTCCGGTAGATTTTTGGAAGAGCATTAACTGGGTTGGTTTGGAGTGGATGACAAGGTTGTTTAGAAACATTGTTAGGGAAGATAATATGTTGAATATTGGATATGGATTATGATGATTCCATTACATAAGAATAATGGGACATTTAGAGTTGAAACAACTATAGGGGTGTCAAGTTGTATAGTCATACTATGAAGGTTTTGGAAAGTGTGGTAGATTTGAAGCTGAGGAAGATCGTGGCTATTTTGAGAACTGGTTTGGTTTCATTCCAGATCCCTCAACTAGAAAGTCCATTCACCTTATGAGATGATTAGTGGAGTAGTTTAGGGAGAGAAAGAAAGACTTGCACATGGTGTTCATTAATCTTGAGAAGGCATATGAAAAATTCACCAAGGAGCTTCTATAAAGGTACTTGGAGACTAGTGGGGTTCTCGTGGCACATATTAGGTAAATTTAAGACCTGTACAATGATACAAAGACTCGTGTGAGGATGGTAGAAGGAGATTTAGGAGCACTTTCTTGTTCTAACAGGGTTGGACCAGGGTTTCACACTTAGCTTGTTTTATATTTTCCTTGGTAGTGGATGTTTTAATGTGGTCCATTCAAGGTAAAGGGCCATGGTGTATGTTATTTGCTTATAATGTTGTACATATTGATGAGACTAAAAGAGGAGTTAATGGTAAGTTAGAGGTTTGGAGACAGACCCTTGAGTCTAAAGGATTTAGGTTGACAAGGACTAAAATGGAGTACTTAGAATTTAAGTTTAGTGATTTGTTGAATGATGCTGACGTGACAGTGAAGCTATATGGAAAATTTCAAATATGTTTGGTTTATGATTTAAAGGAATGGTGAAATTGACGAGGAAGTCACACACCATATTAATGCATGGTGGTTGAGATGGACACTCGCTTGGGGAGTCTTGTGTGATAAGATGGTACCTCCAAAGCTTAAAGGTAAGTTCTACAGAGTGACAATTAGATTGGCTATATTTTATAGGCCAGAGTGTTGGCCAGTTAAGATATACCATATTAAAAGTTGAAGGTAGTAGAAATGAAGATTTTGTGATGGATGTATGGACTTACCAGGATGGATAGGGTTAGAAATGAGATTATTCGGAAAAAGGTTTCAGTGACTTTTGTTAAGGACAAGATGTGAGAAGTGTGGTTTCAATGACTTGGGCATATGATAAGGAGGGGCACAGATGCTACAGTATTAAGGTGTAAGAGAATGGCTATGGATGGTTTTAGACGGGGTATAGGTATATCGAAGAAATATTGGAGAGAGATGATTAGGCATTACATGGAGTACCAACAGCTTACGGAGGACATGACCCTTGATAGGAAGATGTTGAAGATGCAGTTTAGGGTAGAGAGTTAGTAGTTAGGAGTATGTTCATAATAGTAGGGAAGAGTGCTTTGTTTGTATCTATGGATATTGTTTCTTGTAGTCTCTTGTTCGTGGATTTTTGGTGATGTGTATGATTTCGAATAGCTTGCTTATAGTACTACTTTAGGGGTGTCTTATTTTTTATTAGCTAGCAGTGTGCTATCCCTTTTTGTTGTTTGGTTTATTTTTATTTTGTTGTACTATTATTTGTCCTAAGCCAGGGGTCTATTAGAAACAGTTCTCTACTTCATCTGAGGTAGTGGTATGCACTGCGTACACTTTATCCTCCCCAGACCAAACTTTATGGGCATACACTAGGTAAGTTGTTGTTGTAAATTATATTTATTTTGAAAATTTATTTTCTCATATAACTTTATATATCATTTATTTCATTCTTTCCATGCGATTTCATGTAATTGCTTATATTATTTCTTCCTAATTTTTTCTATTTATTTCATTTAACATATTTTTGTTACTAAAATTTGTGAGTGTCATGACCTAAAATTTTGATTCTTGATAACATCTATCTCTACCCACCGTGATAGGTAATCCAACTCAACACATAAACTATAAAGATGTTGAATACTCAAAAGGAGTTAAATGACAATAATTCTCAAACAACAATTCAAAAGCAGTAGGTAAAGAAGTCCTTAAGACAACAAAAATATGCCCCCAAAACCTGAAAGTCACAAGACAAGCCTCTAAACAATGAACTACAACCAAAGTACCAAGAATATCTCTATTACAATGAAATGACATAATGATTAAAGAAAAAATTTGAAGAAGCCACGAACAAACTATAGCTTCTTTCATGTCCATCGAAGAGTAACAATAAAATACCATGACCTTAAAAGTTCTAGAATCCCCAATAGACTCGGACCGGGTGCTCTGATTCATTTGAAATCTTGTGTTCTAGACTCAACCACAATGTCGAAGTTTACATTCAAGTTTATTTCATCAAAAAGTGGGTCCCATACCCCAAAGAGTCATTTTAGCCAAATTCTACCACATACCTCAATCGAGTCCGGAGTCTTCGACACCCAAACCAACGGTCGCACTAACCTAAAATCAACATTCTAGAACTGATAAGTCATAAATGACATCCAAGGTCATTTACCTGAGGTTTTGTACTAATACCCATTCATAAACATCACTCTAAAGTAGGGAAAATGGCTCTAAAAAACAAATAAACTACTCAATAATCGAACTATCAGTTCTAGCAAATCATAAATGTCTTAGATCAGCTATAGAAAAGTATTAAATGTAGAAAACGCATCAAAATAAATAAAATAACATGGAGGACAATTACAACATCCACTACTAAAAAGGACTATCATCCACAAAAAAAGAGGGTAAAGAAATATCTAAAGGTTCAAACAGGTAGGGATACTAGGTTTCATATCACTCTCAAACTCCTAGGTAGCCTTCTTGACATAACGGCGTCACTATTGAACCATAACTGTAGGAATATATCTGGAGGACAACCTCCTGACATCTCTGACAAAAATAGACATGGGATCCTCTCTAATAGCCAACCCTAATCCAACTAAATCGAGTCCCATCAAAGCACGTCAGAATCATCTAGAATATAGTATCACTGCATGGATACATCAAACAATACATAGTTGGCTGAAAAAGCTAGAGGCAAAGCCAACTCATATGCTACCTCCCAAACCATTTACAAGACCTCAAATGGTTTAACACACCTAAGTCTGAGCTTTCACTTCTCCCAAACCCCATTACACCCTTCATGTGTGATACTCATTTGATGACTCGGTTACCGACTATAAATATCAAGGAATTAAGTCTATAGTTAGTATAACTCTTTCGTATAATCTAAGCTTCCCCCATGCTAAATCACTCAATCTCGGTCCAATGACTCACAAAGCAAATTTTTACCCTGACGCCTAACCATAGAAGTCTCAAACCAACCAACCAGCCAGAGAATGACAATGCCTTTCAATAAACAACTTAAATAGGCCCATATAAATGCCTGAATTGAAGCTATTATTATAAGAAAACCTACCAAAGATAAAAACTGGTCCTACGAACTTCTAAAATTCAAAACAGAATAATGAAGCATATCCTCTAACACCTAAGTAGTCTGCTCTAACTACCTATTATTTTGTGGAAGAAAACTAGTGCTAAGGTAAACCTAGATAACCTGTTATTCCTTAAATATCCTCCAAAAGTTTGAAGTAAACTGAGAGCCTTAGTTTGAAATAATGGAAGAGGGTTCCAAAAGTTGGAAGTGAACTAAGAACCTCTATTTGAAATAATAGACAAGGGCAAACCATAAAGGTAAACCTCCTCTCAAATATAGTTACGACCCATCTCTCATTATTGTAGAAAGTCTGAATAGGGCTATAATGGGAAGATTAGGTCAATCAATCCATGATGACCAAAATGTTATCCAAACCATGAGAAGTGTGAGGAAAACCACCTACAAAATCTTTAGTGAGCAAATCCCATTTCAACTCATTAATGGGTTGCTTTTGAAGCAATAAGTTTTAAATTCTACCTGTGGACAACATAGGCATCGCACCAAAAATTCTTCTATGTATCTCTTCATACCATTCTACCAGTAATACTACCTCAAATCCCTATGCATATTAGATTTCCATGGATCAATAGAATATTTGGAGCTATGAGCCTCTCAAAGAATCTAATATTTTAAACCTCCAACCCTTTTAATGAAAATATGATCATCAAACTGATGAATACCCTATGAATCTAAGGTATCCCTCCTGTACATATTTTTCGGCACTTAATTTTAGATTTTGTAGTCTTCCATCCTCAAAGTAATAACAAAAAATCTACTTCAACAAAGTAGATCTAGCCTCAAAACTGGCAAAAATCTTCCTAAGCTCAGATATGTAAAGTCAAAGCATCTAATAAGCTAGGACTGGATGTCTAAAGCTAATGGATTCCAGATCTAAAATGAAGGCCAATCTACCCATACTTACTTTTCTCAAGCTTAAGGCATCTACTACCAAATTTGTCTTGCCTAGATAGTCTCGACAGTGCACCCCAAATCTTAAGCATAAAAATTATCACTGCCAATTCCAAGTCATGAGTAGGGTAGATGCGCTTGTGCACCTTCATATGACTCAAAAAATATGTTTTAACAGGACCCCACTCTGTCAGAAAAAACCTAAACAAACATTAAAAATATCACAATAGATGTTTAATCCCTCACTCTTAATTAGAAGAGTCAAAATAAGAGATAAATTAAGAAAGTCCTTGAGCTTCAAGAATCTTACCTCATAACTCACATACCACTGAAATAGAATGTCCTTCCTAGTTAATCTAGTCATAATGACTACAGTAGTAGCAAAAGTCTCAATGAACTGCCTTGCAAACCCCAGTCCAAAATGGCCTCAATGATTATTAAGTCCATCATAATACTATCCTTGGACACAAAGTTCCCTAAGAAAGCTACGTACTCAAGCCAAAACTCACACTTTATGAATTTGGCACAAAGCCTATGATCTCTCAAAGTGTGTAGCACAGTCCTCAAATACTTCTTGTGCTACTTCCTACTCCATGAATAGATAAGGATATAATCAATGAAAACGATCACAATGGAGTCAAAATAAGTACTGAAAATATTGTACATTAATTCCATAAATGTTGTTGGGGAGTTTGTCTACTAAAAATTCATCACCAGGAACTCATCATGGTCGTAACATTTCTTGAAGGCTATCTTAGGCATGTCCTCAGCTCTGATCCTTAACTGATGTTAACATGACCTTAAATAAATCTTATAAAACACTACTGCACCTTGAAGTTGGTCAAACAAATCATCTATTCAAGGCATGGGATACTTATTCATCACTATCACCTTATTCAACGACGTATAGTCGATAACCACATACATAGAACCATTTCTTTTCTTCATAACACAACTAGTAAAGCCTAAGGTGATACGCTTGATCTGATAAAACCCTTACCCAAAATATCCTAAGCCTCAATATTTAGCTCATTTAGATCCACAGGAACCATATAATAAAGAGATATATAAATAGGTTAGGTGCTTGACTCGAGGTCAATAACAAACTCTATGTCATGCTCAAGAATAAGTCTAGGTTGGTTGCTAGAAAACATCAAAAAAATTATAGATAATATAAGTAGAGTCAAGCAAAGGACTCACAATACTAACATCCAAGACATAAGTAAGGAATGACACACAACCGCTTGAAACTAATATCCTAGATTAAATATTAGAGATAACCCTATAGATGTGCGACTAAAAGAACCTTGTCATACAAATAGGGTTATGCAAGACATAGCTAAGGTAACAATCGTAGTAAAGCAATCCAAGATAGAATGATAGGACCTTAACCATTCCATGCCTGGAGTCACATCAAAATCTAATATTTATAACACAATAAGATCATCTTCAGCATCATACTTTCAATCAATCATCAAGCATTATTTATATTCATAATCCAGTACTAAAGAATCACCCACAAGGTCATTTATACATAAAGGAACAAATAAAGACACCAAAGACATAAAAATATAAATATATGAGAATGTACATCCTGGATTAAATAAAGTTGAAGTTGGCTAATAGCATACTGAAACCAAACCTGTGATTATAACATTTGAAGCCTTAGATCCGGCATACTAGATACATCATACTAATGGCCATGTCCGATACTAGACTAGTAGCTTTCCTGACCACCTATCGTACCTGCCTGAGGATGATATCTGAAACACTAAGGACTAACTCTTTAACCCTATGCACTACCCTTAATTGGAGATGGTACTACCTTAATTAGTTGTGCTCTTTGAATGAAAGGCTAAATTATCCCAGGTCTGGGAGACTCACAATAGAAGTGACAAATAACCTCACAATCATAACATTCCCTTCATACTCTACTTTTCCTAGAAGGTCTAGTTGATCTGAAATGACCAGCTCAACCTAAGGGTCCTAAAAATGTACCCCTTGACAACTAAATACACCTATAAGCCTCAAAACTACTTAAATTGGGCTAACGACATTTGATATTTTAAGTGCTTACTAAAGGGCCCTACAAGACTAACCCTGATGTTGATAAAACTAAAAATAAGGGTACCTACCCTAAAATTTTCAGACTCTAAACTGTGAGTCATTGTGTCTCCCACTCTAACTATCCTAATAATATGAAATTTTATTACTTCTCCTTTGGTCCGCGTGATCCATCTCCTCTACAGAGTAAATGTGATCAATAATCTTGATAAAAGATGTCCCCAAAGTCACAAAACTTTGAATATCCATACAGAGTAATAGTCTCAAACTTCTTACAAAATATCAAATCCTATAATACTCTGTATATAGAATCATTGTTATATGTTTGTCTATTTTATTAAATCTTATCTCATACTTGGCAACAGTCATAGAACCCAGTCTCAACATAGAAAACTTATCCCTCAAGTGCTCATATTTTCTGTGAGGCATGTACTTTCTAAGAAAAAATTTAATAACTGAGCCCAAGTAACAAGTAGATATCTCGCTAGCTAGTATTCAAGATAACCTCTCAACTACCGCCTCACTATTGTGTTTAGTTGATAAGTAGTGAAATCTACTTTGTACACATTAACCAACCCCAAATTATATAGCCTTTTCTTACAATTAGAAAGAAAATCATAAGAATCCTTTCATGCAGTCCCAAAAAACCTGGGTGGATTCAATCTCAGAAATTGACCAAACATTTTCTACTCCTCTACAAAAATAACTGGCTAGATTATTATCGGCTATGGGTCTACAGGTGCTAGAGGAACCTCTGCTCTGGGAACTGTAGATACTAGTTTAACCCCTAAATTAACACCCTATGTGTTGTTGTCTAATCCTCGATGGTCAGCAAACTTCCAACTAACTCTAGTAACTAAATCAAATGCATCATGAAGAATCAAAGATAATATAAACTCGGGTGAGGTTTGAGCTGCCCTTTGCCTACCTGCTGCTAGGGAGGCAGAATCTTTAGATTTATCTCTGGCCTAAAATAATAATAGGATCTAGCAAGGGCTCTGTAGTTTGATCTCAAGATGGGCAGTAACACTAGCATGTCCTGAACCTCAATGTGACCTCCACTTCTAGTTGGAGCTCTAGTAGCAAGCTCAGGTTGTAATCCCCAATTATTGTACCCCACATCCTTACCATATATGAAAGAATAAAACAAATTTGAATTGAGAAATAAATAAAGACACAACACATGGAAATGAAACAAAAAGATGTATATTTTCTTAAGATGTCTTGTATCTTCCTGAAAAGAGAATACAAACATCTCCCTACTGATGGACAAGAATATTTTAGATATTAGATCTTGTACTAAACATTGTCATAATTGAATTTCTTGGTTCATGATGTCACCTACTTCAACCCACTTGTGGGTAAGCCAAGCCTTGATCAGAATGAAAAGTAGTAGGCTAATAATGTCGAAGGTAAAGATAAAAAAAATAAAAAATAACAACAACAATAAAATAGGAAGAAGTTGAAAGGATATGAATATACAATACTAAACAAGTATGGGAAGAGGACAAAATATAAAAACAATTCATTCTAAAAACTGGTAAGATCGGTACTAAGAGACATTAAGAACAAAAGAAGAGTACTAGACAATATCAAAAATATACATATATATACAGTTATCTTGGAAATACAAATTAGTAGAGAAGTTTAAGGTTAATGTTAGTAGTGATGGATTATACTCATATCCTCATTGGGGAAAAAATTTAGAAGTGTAGTATGAGAACTAAGGCAACAGCCAGTCAGTAGGCATCACCGGCCAATTGAGCTTACATATAATAAAAACATAAATAAAAAGTGTGAGACTGTATCCTAAGTCAACGGAAAAAAGATAGAAATATAAATATCAAGTTATGCTACACAATATATAATAATGAAATATATATCTCCAAAGTAAAAGTAAAGGAGTAAATACGACCAAACTATTCCTCCATAAGCCAAGAAGGCACACACAAGAAAAAAAAAACCCTATCGAGCTCCCATAAGCTTAGTGGATGAAATAAGAGGAATGTTAAGGTAAATAACATAAATAACCTTTAACCGTGCCAATTCCATATAACATTCCATTATTGGATCCGTAATAATAGTATATACAAATCTTTAACCAGAACTAGTAGAAAATATCGAGAGGTCAGACACCAGGCTCAAACTGGAAATAGTGGCTAGTAACAAAAGACCAAATAATCTATATGAACCATTAGAACTCCCATACCAGAACCAAGTACAACTGCCACCACTACTAGTAATAACCATAATAAATGCCAAAATAGCCAGATCCTAGTAAAATATTTAATTCTGACTCAAACCAAAAATCATAAGTAATCAACTATGGCCACAATATATGATGCTACAGGAAATGAACCATGACCATAAACCAACACCATACTTATGCCCAAACTTATGATTGAAGCAAGAGAACATATGCCATACTTGAACCAAAATTTAAATATAGGGATAAATATATTTATATTTAAGTGCATAAGCATGGATTAGCAAGCGAAAGACTAGGGTATTCAACCTAATCTCAAAATATTAAATCACTAAGTTAAATCTCTTGTTACTAAACTTATTACAGTCCAATGGGTTCCCTTTTTAAGTAAGAGCAGAGTTGATCAGGGTTAGGTACTATCCTACCTAAGGAAAGAAGCTAAAGAGGTGAATAACCAAGTATAAGTCAATACCAACTCAATGTAATATCCTAAAGGAGATTATCAAATGTCTAACTAAGTTTAAAGGAGCTTCATTTCTATCATTCTTTCTCAAAAGGATAGTGGGCCCACTAAAGGGTTTAAATAACCCAACTTAAGGTAGAACCTACCTGGACTTACTTTAAGGCTTCCCAATACCATATAAAGGTACTATAAGTATAATCCTACTCTTAAGGGATGATAATTCACTATATACTGAAAATGACCCTAACCATCTAAATACACTGTAAAAATGCTAAAAATAACCAAACTAAAACTATCCACCCAAAATTGGCATAATAATATGCTAATATCATAATTAAGCCCAATCAGATAAAAATTCAAACCTAGCCTACCTTAACACCATCGAATGCTCAATGATTCCTCTAGACCAAAGCTTTTCTTTTTGGAGAACTCTTTAAGAGCTGCCATACTATCAAAATAGCAATACATGCATCAAGATGAGAAAATGGATACGCATACTATGTATATATGCTCCAAGTTAGAAATAGGATTAAAACTCACATGTGGAGCTCACTTATGGAATCATTAAGTTAAAATCTTCACAATATCCCATGCACATCAAGGATCAATTGCTTCATGAATTTTGATAATTCAAGCTCATATTAACCAGAAATAATCCCAAAGAACCTGGAGAAATAAATAATTAAACTACTAAATTAAATGGAAATTGAAGTGATTACTAACTAGTTAGTGATGCTAAAAAGTCACAAATACTTTCTCGATGTAATACTAGGTGAAGTTATTGAATTTCCATAAGATTTCAAGCTTACAAAGGTCTAAAATGGAGTTTTATACTTGGAACTAAAATCTAAAAATTAAAGAGATGAAATTTTTATATAACCCCAGTGATGGCTGCTTTAGTGGCTAAATGACCTCTTATGTTGTCACCACTAAAGTGCTTAAGGGTCTCTTATGCAACCAGGCCTAGGCTAGCCGAGCTATCAAAAGCAATCTTAGGTTGTTAAAGTAGTTCCCTACCACTAAAGTGGCTACCACATAAAATTTTTATACGAGGTCATTTTGATAAAACGTGGTTCCTACACCCCAAAGAGTCAGTTTAGTCAACTTCAACCTCATACCCCAGATGAGTTTAGAAGTCTTAGGACTAGAAACAACGGTCCGCTATCCTAGAATAACCATTTCAATGTTGATGAGACTGCTAGAAATGTCATCTGAGGTTTTTACCTAAGGTGTTGTCTATAGACTCATTCCTTAACTTCAAAATCTCCAAAATATGAAATTAGCCCTAAAAATCAAACGGACTGCTCGATAATCAAAATGTTAGAACCAACAAATAATAAATGACTTGGGACAACTATAATAAAGTTCTAAATATAGAAAAAAAGCATGAAAACAAAGGAAATTACCTCAAGGATCATTAGAATAATTAAATGGTAACTGTCATGTCATAGTTCACTTGTTTGGATGTATATGTATAGTGAGTTATTCTCTAAAGATTACAAGTTTTATATATTAATAGGTCACATGCACCCCATTTATAGTATAGTTTCTTGGATACTATGTGTTTCACTACTTACCTATTTTGAAATGTCAAAAGCCAATGCGATTCATATGATATACATTTTTTTAAAGATATAATATGAGTTTATGGAGTGTAGATTTATCTGTGTGAGTTTTATAATAGATATGTTCAATGATTATGATTAATTGAGCTGCATCTATGTACTTATACAATCCTAGAGCCTATATATTAGGTGCTATTACAGTTCACATGTCTATATGTCGTAAGTCATTTATACGCTTTACATTTCTTTTGTAATTTTTTTTTTAAAAGCACGTGTATTGGGCATATTTCAAATCCACTTGAAACGAGTTATATCAATATTACTTATATTAATATTAATGACCTCAAGGATCATTAGAATAATTAAATGCAGTTTTGTAATTTCTTAATATTAATATTAATTTCAATATTAAGCCAGTTGGCCAAATTATATCAACAATATTATGTTTTTAGTTTATATTGTGTCATCTGAATTATTACCGTGTTGATTTACAAACTTTAAAATTCCGCATAACGCCCTCTCGATTTCGAACCCACCAATGTTATCCATATTCAGAAGGTACAGTGGGAAGCCCTTGCATGTATACTTTATGTCTACTTTGAGGATTGAAAACAGAAGTCACGTATTACAAAAGGATGAGAAAAATATTTGTCATTAATGGACTTGCAGGTAAAGATGGTATCCCTCTAATATTGTTATTACGTTGTCTGCAGCTATGATAGACTCACATATCTCTCACTTGCCAATTTAGAAAGAAAAGTAAAATAAGAGACAATCATTTGTTAGAGAAATCAGACCCCCCACTTGTGAAATTGTGCCATGATTTCATCAGATAAATTCTCCTGATGTGAAGTATAAGATAAATTATGTTACATAGTTCATGTGAGTGTTAATTGTGTGTAAGGCCAAGCGGAGGTTCATATATTATTTGTTGAGTTTTCTATTTGTAGTAATGGTATGTGAAGCGTATTTGGATGTATTATGGCAAGCTGACAGGTTTTCAATAGGCCTATATATAATGGAAATACTGCCAAAATATTTGAAAATTTGAGGAGTTAGTCACATTTTAAGGCCTTATTACGGGTTAAGGGAAATAGAAATTAATTAAATGATCTTATGGATTTCTTGGTTAGTTATCAAATGGAACGTATATTACAAGCATCATTCGAGGACAAATTATCTTAAATGGGAGAGATTGCAGCACCTCCACAAAAAATTGAATTAGGTTTAATACTTTAGACGTGCACAACTCTTATTTATTTATTAAAGAGTTATGGGGTGCGCTATATTCCAATTTAGTGATCTTTGATTTTGGCTTCTAGTGAAATAAAAAATTTGATATTTAAGAATATATGAGGAGTTACAATAATGATTCTAATTTTGGAATTTTCAGAAAACATTAATGAAGTCAATGTATATGTTGATCATTTCACAAGGATTTATAGTTAAAATTGTAAAACTTACCTATGGTGTGCTTATACAGTATGTTTAAATAAATTAAATGATCCTCTTGAATTATTTCACATGTAGTAAGTCGTGGGCTACTTTCACTTTTCTTATATCTTATACTACATGAGTGAAGACAACTAGGAAATGGTACATTTGGTTGAGAAAAGTGAAATCAAGAAAACATACTACTACTACATACTGATGCCTTCTATTTCTTTTCCTCTTCTCCATTCATGCGGCAACTAGTAAGAAAAAATTGATGTATAAGGAGATTAAAAATGGAAGGAGTCACCCAATCGTTAAAGATTAGGCAAATTAAAAGATTTATGTATCAATTTCAAAGGATCTCCATGAAGTAAATTCAATAATCCATAGTTAGGGTGAACCTAAGAGGTAAATTCTACATCCCTCTCTTGAATATTATTATTGATAAGTATTTTGGATATTTGATTGGAATTTTCCTCTACTTCTTTAAATAGGTCTTGCAACTAGGGTTCGTGAAAAAGGAAAAAAGATGAAATTGTGATAAAATGGAATTTATGGGAATTACTACCAATGGACAGATTATTTATTTACTTACATAAGTTGGAAAAATTAAAGGAATTTATTCTATATTCATGTTAAGAAATTTGATTTATTTCGGGCATAAGAGATGATTATCGGGATAAATTGTTAGATGAACCTACGTGTTATTGATGGATGTATGTATTATTTTGTAGTAAATTGGCTGCTTATCAAAATCTAGAAACTAGCGGTTGGCAAAATAAAGGCTACAGTTTTGCTAGTTGAATTGTTTGAGATTTTTGGTCCTTCCATTTGCAAGGAAGGCACCAAAGATACGTAAAGTGAAAACCTCTTTAAAGATAAGACAAACCTAAAGTCACATGCTTATCCAAGAAGAGTCACATGAATTGTTTATTTACCTATATTAATAGAGATTTTTTTTATACATTAGGCACATGACTACATATTTTTCATATCTGTACATTTACATGTTCTTTCAGTTTGAACTTACTTGCATCCCCACTTTCTGCATCTATTTGTTTAAGTAATGATATTGATATACTCCAGTTGGGTCATGTATCTATAGAATTCTTGCATGGCTATGTTCATACCTATTAGAAATTCTTAGAAGTCACTTGACATATATTTTACATGCTATAAATTAGAATAAATAGCCATAGTATAGTTGGACTAGTATCTTTGATCACTTAGCAACATGCTATAAGATGCTACAAAGATCTTGCATTTATTTAGATCAACACGATTAATGAAGTTAAACGTAAACGGAAAACACTACTTTGTTAAACAATATTTGTCATTATTTATCTACATAGGCCTATAAGACATTATTTGATAAAACTTAACGAAGGAAGGGTAGTCGTAGGTTTGGATTGACTCACATCTTGACATAATTCTCTGCACAGAATTGAGTCCAGATCATTATAGTGAGACCAAATATTATGTCATACCCTCCCTTATGACATTATTTTTATTTGAAGTTAGCTGGACTATCATGTGCTGGTTTTCCTAAATCGAGCCAATATATGACACATATGGCCTATGGGCAGACCCTCATTGTGAGCCATGTGGGTGTACCTTATATCAAATAGTAATTACAGTTATATGTATAAAATCATAGAAACGAGTCTTTGATCAATATATATTATATATTTGACATAGATTTCCTTTGATAAGCCTTCATACAATTATTTATATTAAGAGAAGGCAAAGGATATGACCTAGGAAAATCCATAGGTGTTTAATGATGATGAATTACTCATAATACGTCCTATGACAAAAAAATGCATAGGCTATCATTCTATATTACATATCTATCACGTATATGTTTATAAGATACAGTTCCAGATAGGAGTTCCTAGTATTCAGTTATGTACATTCTCATATTTGGTTACTTAATTCATTAAGCATCCTTATATGTCAATATGTTATTCTATCTACTTTACACACTTGTACATGTATTCTATTTGTAAACCAGATGCTCATACAATACTTGTTTTACCCTACATTCTAGGAGCATGACATGTGGGGTTTAAATTTTGTCAAAATGACCCTTGTTGGAGATTTTGGCGATTTTGTTGGAATAATAATATCATTTTTTGTTGGGTAGCTGTAATACCCCGAGTCTGTACCTTGGATGCTACACGGTGCTCATAATCTCAAAGGACTACAAGCTAACTCATGACTGGTACCTGCTGCAATAATTGAATAATAATACGGTATATATGTGGAAAGTAGGCAGAAAACTGGCCATAAGGCTCAATACTGTAAATAATACTATATATGGTATCACAATACCAAAACTGAACAACAATACTGAAAACTAAACAACTGTTTGAAAATACTCTAGTCTGGAAGCCTCTAAACTGTCTAAACTGTGGAGTTGATGGAACAAGTTTCCAACTAAATCTGACTACTGAAAATAATACTGAAAACAACTATGTCCTCAAACTATGAGGACTCACCACTATGTTGACTGTTGAAAATCTAAACTGCTAAGGGTGCTCTGGAGTCCATGCATCTGAACCTATGATATAAGACATCATAGCACAAAAAAAAAACATGCTTCAATACTTTGAATATACTGGTATGCTCAATAAGGTAGGCTGAAATACATGGGTTCATATGCATGAACAATAATAACTGAATAACGTGAGTATGATTGAATAAGAATACATGCATGAATACGTATACTATAACTGAGATCGTTATAATACTGAATACTAAATCTGAATACTAATCTACTAATGTTAAAGTTTACTGATGTTGTATTACTGTTAACTGAATGACAATATCTGACAGTCTTGAGTTTGTAAAACTATACTGAGTTTCGTGTTGAGCTGAGTGACTATACCTAATAGTCCTAAATATGTAGAACTAAACTGAGTTCTATTTTGAGACTGAGACTGAAACTAAGACTGTGGGAGGTAATCATCTAACCGACATGCCCCTCTATAAACTGAATGGGGTCTAACCTATAACCCTAGTTGGAAGGGTGTCAATACTATGCCACGGGTAGAGACAAGCTATGAGTTAACCCTCTTTGACAGAAAGCTCTTCCGTCAACCCTTGCTGGTAGAAAAACTCAAATAAGATGTATCAACCGTCATAGTATCTGGTAGGAAGATATCTCAACCTATGCTATCTACATAGTTCTATAATGTAGGAATTGCTACTAAGGGTAAAACCCTCTATTGATAGGAATGCCCCCATCCCTGGGTTCGTTCGGTGCTGAATCCTACTCCCAACTGAACAAATACTGAACTAATTTCTAGTCTGTACTAGGCTGGATTGAACTGTTACTGATATTACTATTTTAATAAACTGAACTGAGTTCCGTGGACTAATAGAATAATACTGAATTCTATTAATTGACTAAGTCTACTGAGGTCTGATCTAAGTATTGTGACTGAATTATGAACACTACTGAGATTTCCTAGGTTTCTATAACTGGCTGAGTTCTACTAATCGATTCACTACTGAGATTACTTTGTACCTGACACTGGCTCTAAGTAAACATCTAAATTGTCAGATATTAAATACCCCTAGGACTTAATAGCATGAAAATAAAGCATCACAAGATCTTGCTTAGCATAAGCATGCACATTGAATTCATAATGCATCTATAGATACATCTTATCAAACTCTTGCATGGTATAACTTGCAAATAAGCTAGCATGACATAATTTCTTTCCCTTATTAGTTCACATGAATAATTCATCAAGAACTTGGTGAGCATACATATTCACATAACACTAAATAATAGGTAGACATCATAATTCAAATCCTCATTGACAATTTTAAGGGTTTTACATGGATTCTCATGATATTACATACATATCAATTAACCTCATATGAAACGTATCATAAAATATAGATTAGAATCCCAACTAATCATTATAAACATAAATATAATCAAACTCAACATGGAATTCATGAAATCCATAATCTTGAAGTTTAAAAATAGTTTCTTGGACTCCAAGGGTAGAAGGGACCCTTGGATTAACACGTCACATACCTTAGTTGATGAATTTCTAAAAGTTAATAGTGAGTTCTTGAGTTCTTGATTTGAAATTTTGAACACCTAGGGTTCTTGTTCTTGGGAAATTTATGAAAGAATGAATATAATTGCTCTCCAAAGGGTTTAATTTTTTGTTTTGGGAGATGAAAGGCATGGAAAAAAGACCTAATTAACCTTGAGGATGCAGCCTTTTAATGCCTGTAAACGGTGTTAGTGATGCGCAGGCCGATGCACCGAGTCATTGGCATCGATGTGATAGACAATGCGCCACGTTGAGTCTACGTTGGTTCACTAGAATTTGTACTGAAGCTAGAGAAAAACCATCTTATCGAAGCGATGGTCGATACGACACGTTATGATCTCATCGACCCACTATTTTGGTCACTTAAACATGACCTAAAAGAGGTCCAAAAAATATAAACTTATTCGGGAACCTCTAATGACATTCTTGATCATAAATTAACTCAAATATCAATATTTAAAGGACATAAAGGTGATGAAATAAGATTGCCAACTTCTCGAAGGCTAAAATGGCACTAAGTCTGAATACTTAGTTAATATATTCTAAGTCTGGGATCCCTAACAAGATTAAAGGACTGATTTAAGCTAGAAATTTTTTTGCGGGGTCTTACAATAGCATAATTAATTTATGTTATTGAGGTTTAAAATAAATCCCAAGGACCCAATTAGATCCTTTTGACACTTGGACCCAATTAGAGCCTTTTGCGATTTACATTTTACTAGTTTTTCACAAGTTAATACAGAAACTTTTAATTATCACATTCGCGATACAATGGCCACATTTATAAATATGAAGAATTCACATTCATGGGCAAGTCATCACATTCTAAAACAAGAGTCTGGCATGGCTGGACCAAGTTTCATCTTTACATTCTTAGTGGAAGACTTGTATTTTCCAAGTCATGCCCAGTTGGTTTCTACATTTGCAATAGGGGTCCCACATTCATGGTGTAGTGACCCCTAGCAGTATATAAACTCCTCCAACTCAATTTTGAATGCATTTCAAAGGGTTATTTCCTAAATTGTTTCAATAACCCCTAGGTTGTTTAATACATTTTCATACTTTTTTGGTATTTAAAACTTTCCTTAAGCTGGCCTAAGTCATTTATGACTTTATTTGACTGATAATTTGGTTACCGTGTAGTTCATTTAGTATTATAAATATTTCCCTATTTTGGGGATTTTTATTATAAGAAAGGGTCTCGGGCCAGAATTTCACATAAACAACCTCAAATTTAAATTCAAGGGATTCTATGACCTCTAGTATCTCGATGTTAGAATATAAGATCCTTGGTCATAGTCACTTGGATTTCAAACTTATTTTAGGATATTGGGTGGTTTTTTGTAAAAATAGAACCTTAGGTGTGGGACCCACTTATTATCAAAATGACCTCAGGTCAAAATTTGATGGTTAGGTTGTATTTGGAATACCTAATATATTAGGGCCACATAGTGTATTTGTGTGAATGGGGTTCCAAATGAATCTCGAGAAACTAATTAGAGTTTGTTGGGACATAACTAATTTTGTTGGTTCCAAGTTGTTGGTGTAGTTGGTTAAGCAACTTGTTGACTGCTTAAGTGGTAGATGCATTAACAGCTAAGTATCCACTTAAGCAAAGGCTATCAAGCTTGGAAAGCACCACTTAAGCGGCCCTTTTGTTACTTAAGCAGTCAATTGGATGCTTAAGTGGAAGCCATTGGTGTTTTATATATACCATTTTCCTCAAAATGGTAGCTCTATATTCTAAATGTAAAACCTCATTTTCATCCTTGATAACTCCAAACTAGTGCATTAAAACATATAATTGAGGTGGGGTTTAGCTGGGGAAATCACAAGTGATCATTAAGTGCCCTTTTCTCCATAAGTTCTTGCTTTATTTTTAAGTTAATTACTATTTTTTATCCTCTAGTTTTTGAGATAGTGTTGGAACTTTTGGGGCCTGTTATGGAGCTCAGACCATGTCTAATTTTGGGATAAATTGTAGCACCCTGGATTTTTTATCCTTAAAAATTTCTAAAATTTTATACTCACTGTCCTGACTATGACTTTCTGTACGAATCATAGGGTGCCTATACAAGTCACAGGACCCAAGTCGTACGGTGTCCAGTGAGATTTTCCTAAGTCACTGTCTTAAGTATGACTTGAGGCCACTAGTCTTAAAGGATCATGAAGATTTGTTAGGTCCCAATCACAGCATGGCCATCTTATTATCCAAAACTTTTTATCTTGACCACAACTATACACAATGAGTTGTAATGAATATATACAATTCGTAAGGTGATAATCGTAAGGTCAACAATGTGTGTACCTGGAGATAATGTATTGACTATGACTCATGAATATATGTCATAACGAGTCTTAACGAGTAGTTGTGAGATCCATAGCGACTGGGAACATTTTTCTCAGTCTTTTTATTGATAGAATTCTAGACATTTCCCTCTTTCCATAAACATAATCTATGATCTATAAAACCTATTGAGACTTTAGTCTCACCTAAAACACAATCAAAATATATTCTCTTCACTCTCAAATTCTCTCAATAAAAGCAAGCTAGGGTTTTCTCAAGGTTGAGCATCTAAGGGTCAATTCAAGGTTTCTTCTCCATTATATAAATATTTCAGGCATGTGACTCTAACGTCAAATATGTTTTCCTTAAAGAATAATATTTAAATGATTATTAATGTGGAATTGAATGTGGGTTTTGACATGGGTTGAGGGTTTTGACATGATTGGTTCTTAAATTATTTTTCTATTAATTACTATGCATTATTTATTCTTATTAATGATTTTAAACATGTGGGGTGCACGGATAGGGATAATAAATTTGGGGATAATGACTTCCCCCAATGTTGTTAATATTGGTAATTGAATTTCAAACAACTTCAACCAAATATTGTGAATTTAGTTTTGAATTCGAAAAGTATACATATTAAACTATCTTTAAAAACTATTTCCATGGCTTAAGAAGTTTATTGAAAAATAAATGGATTTCAGTCTCAATTGTTTAAATGGGTTTGTGTCCCAAATAACTAATTAGTATAAAATCCTTTTGGCCGAGGGATTAGTGTCCCAGTAGGCTAAGTAGTTGACATGGCATGATAATGAACTTGCAAGTGATGTTGGTATGATGACACCAATGGAATGCCTTAATGCATAATTGGTTCACTTAATTGGGAATATGTGCTAAATATTTTTATTGGTCTTAAAAAAGGGTTGTGTAGGTGGTCTGTAAAAGTTTGGGTCCCAAGGGACCAACATGGGAAATCACACTTTTCAGCACTAGGTCCTAAATGGCCTGGGGTTCAAATCTTTTTGTGTATGACCAGGGAGGTTCAAGTTCCCCTTACTATATGATTGGGAGTTTTGAGTTCCCATATCACATTATATGATTGGGTATTTAAGTCACGTTGTATATGAGTGGGAGGTTTGAGTCTCTTTTGAATATATATATATAAGAATTGGAAGTAAAAACAACCCAACTAATATCTAAGCTTGTAGAACAAGTAGAAAATATAACAACAAAGATCAAAGACTTACAAGAAATAACAAAAAGATTAGAAGAAATATCACTTTCATGAGTAAAGAAGATATAAACTACAATAAAGCACTAGAAAAATCAAAAAATTATCATAGTTAAGTGAAGGCCTTGTACCCTTCCCTGGTATGTGATCTATATATATATATACATGAATTTTTATTTGGTTATGCACACTGAATTTGGACTAGTTTAAATTTATTGATCATGTCATTATATTTATTCCCTTATCCCTGAGTTACATGCTAGCACTCAACTCATTAACCATTTACGTATCCCCATATGATACAGAAATTAGGCATACTTCTACTTCTCCTGCACAGTGAATAGTTGATTGTTGGATAGTTCACGAGTCTGATTGAAGTAGTGAGCTTCCATATTTGGAAGGCTTCAATTCATGATTTAACTTCTTTAAGTCATAGGCGTTACTTTTGAGTTATTTTTATCTATCATGGTGGGCATGTCATAACTTTATTAATTTTGATTTTTATTAAAAGGCTTTGTGTATTACTGTGGACTTGGGTATTGGTATTATTTATCGATATCTACTTAATGTATGGCATATCATAGATGTCTCTAATATTATCTTTGTTATTTTGTTATATGTTTGTAATTCAGTATCTATTAGTGTGTATACTCTGTCTAAATAGGTAAGGGGGTGGTCTCTGGTCCATAGTGGACTTAAGATACTTATCACAGCCAGACCTTGGTTTGGGTCATGACCAAGTGGTATGAGAGACTAGGTTTGATGTCATTGGGTGTCCACAAAGTCGTGTCAAATAGAGTCTCCTTTATAGGTGTGTAATACTCCATACTTATAAGGGAGAGGCTACAAGGAATTTAGAAAAATTTCCCTTTCTCATATTTAACTTTTGGGTTGTAGAGTGTAGGATGTTTAAACCTCCTCTAACTCTTATTTGTTCATATTTCAGATCATGTTTCCCAGATGATCTAAAGCTAATGGAAACCCTTCTGTCCCACTTAAGGAAAATATAGATGGAACTCGGTCTACCTATGGGGTACAGACATGGTCTAGGGTCACTGCTTCTGACTGTCTTTGTAGAGTCTCACTGGTTCCTACCAGTCCACTTCAGGTTTCTCAGGCTAATGATAATCATATCCTACCACCTTAAAAAGATATTTCTAATGCTAAGATTCGCTATTCTATTTATTTGTTAACCCAAATAGTAGTCTATCTATCACACCACTCTGGTCTTATTGGTGGAAGAAAGAACTATGCAAGGATTTGACAAAGACATAACAAGATGTATAGATATTTAGCAAAAAGGGAATCATAACAATAACTGTACCCATGGGAGACAGTGGTCCAAGAAAGGGAGTTGGGGAAATTCTATTTCATACCCATTGGCTAGATTCCCTTACCCTAAGTCGCCCTGTGATCATTATTTTAAGTATGGTGGTGGTCCTATGGAATAGAGAGCCTAATATCAATATATTGGGGCCCAGTTAATCCCACCCTAGCCTCCTTATCAGTTTTGTGATTAGCTACACCGTGGGTTCTATCGTGAGGGGAAGAATTGACGCTTCAACTATGGTCAACCCAGTAATATATGAAGACATTAACCTTTCGCTAGTGTTGCCACTAAAGCTAATAAGATTCTAGAAGCTAGTAATGTTATGCACTAACATTCCTCACCATGCCCGATTTGAAGGACTCATGTAATGTTATGTTTATTTTGGATTGACCCTCGATTTGTGTTCTAGAGGGTTGCTATGAAATATTTCATGCCTATGGTACCGTATATCTTTTCACAGATCCTTCCTTGAGTATTACGACTAATAGGGGTCATAATGTAGAAGTAACCCTCCCATCCTTGATGTTTATGCTCTAGTTTTGTAGTGACACTCCTTTTGATAGTGGATATAGGAGTGTAGTAGTTAAGAAGAAAGATGTAGAGGAACCTTTGCGATAGTAGTTAAATTGGGAAATCTATGAACGGGGGTAGAAAATATGGGCATAAATGGTATGATTGATTGGTATACAAAATGTGGTGTTATGTTGCTAGTACTCCTTATTTTAGGAGTATAGGGTCTCATGGCTTACACTAGCACCTTTAACGCCGAGTTAGGCTCTAACATGGGATAAATATGCAGTTATACTCAGGCCTTGTAGTTATATGTTTTGTAAGGAATTTGGAGATTGAAATGGTAAAATTCTATATTCATAGTTGAAGGCATAGATGGGGAGCATGGTTATATTCAAGGATTATTAGATGTATTATTGGGAGTAAGGAGATATGTGGGAAGCTAGAGAGGACATGAAGTCCAAATATCCATTCTTATTCCCCATTTGGATAATCATGTTTAAGGTATTTGTTAATCTTAACATCTTTGTATTTTGGCTTTGTTAAAGGGAAGTATGGTTTTTTTTCGTGTTAAATTATGCTAATGTATACCTTGACCCATCATTCAAAGATAAATGATCCTAAGGTGGAAGAATGTAGCACCCCAGATTTTTGGTCCTTGAAAATTTCTATATTTTATCCTCACTGCCCTGGCTACTACTCTCCCTACTAGTCATAGGGTGTCTGTACGAGTCATAGGACCCAAGGCGTAAGGTGTCTAGTAAGATTTACCGAGGTCACTATCATGACTATGACATGATTCCATGAGTCGTAAAGACACATGATGAGTCATTAGGTTCAAATCATAGCCTTACCACCTTGCTATCTAAAATATTCTATCTTGTGTATGACTGGACTCAATGAGTCATAATGACTCAATATGAGTCGTAAGATGGTAATCATAAGGTGAATAATATGTGTACCTAAAGAAATTGTCTTGACTACTACCCGTTGAGATGAGTTGTTACGAGTCTTAACAAGTCATTGTCAGACCCGTAGCGACGGGAGACATTTTTCTCAGTTTTTTTATTGAGGCCATTCTAGACATTTTTATCTTTCCCTAAACATAACCCATGACATATAAACCCTATTTAGACTTTATCTCACCCAGTACACAATCAAAATATATCATCTTCTCTTAAATTCTTTTAAGAAAATCAAGCTAGGGTTTCCTCAAGGTTGAGCATCTAGAGGTCAATTCAAGGTTTCTCCTCCATAAATGTGAATATTTTAGGCAAGCAACTTGAAACACCCTGGGTTTTAATCCTTAGAAATTGCTTGAGTTTTGTCTTTTGGAAATCACACTACTGGGGGTATTAGTCGTATGATGGGGTACAGTTGGTAGGCTTGGTTATATATTAACCTGTGTAGGTTGTTAGTTTTTTTTCCATGGTAATAATGGATCATACTAGTCATATGTTAGGGCACTAGTTGTATGATTCCAATTATATGTTGCCATATGTTTAACCTAGAGGTGTCTATTCTGTCTAAGGTATGGATTAAGGGTACTACTAGTATGGTTGGGTATGAATTGACCTTAGTGGTCATTTGTTGAACAGTGTTGGGGTACAAAGGGAGGCCTAGGGTACGAGATAATGGTACCACTCGTACCCTAGGGTATGGTTTGGGTAGGTGGTCATACCCTCATAAGGGAGTTTTATACAGTTTAAGTTAGGAGTAATCTAGACATTTTCCCTCTTAACCTCTTATGGCCCCATGACATATATCAGATATGGGACATTATTTACCCTATTATTCTAATCTTAAATACTTAGAAACAATCTCAAATTCTCTCAAGGCTCTTGGGTCAATTAAGGCTAAGGTTTCTTCAATAAGGTTGATCTGAGGCTTACAAGGGTGGCTTCTCTCTGTCATCTTTGCAATATAAGGCATGTTATTCCTTCCTCATTGTTAGTTCCAACTAAAGGCATGTTTTATGTATGGTTTTTAAGGCATAATTGTGTATGTTTTGGGTTTTGAATATATGTTGGAGGGTTTTGGTTATAAACGGTTTGGATATGGTTTCCCATGTTTTAATTATGGTTTTCATATTTTAATGGTGATTTGAACATGTGGTTAAATGTGAATGGTTAATTGGTACTTTGTTTTGATTTTGAAAACTACATTCCCTCAACATGTTTGATAAAATGTCTAAGAGAATGTTTTTACAATATTATTGAACTTTCATTGAAAACTTTTCATGGTATAAAGTGGTAATGCAACTTTACTAGTTTGGATGGTCTTTAATGGTTAAATGGTTAGGTCTTGGTGGTCATGGTTATGGATTAATTGAATACACTAGTGAGGTATATGGGAATCCCCAAGTAACTTAATAATGTAATCTATGGGTACATGGGAATCCCTTCTTTAAAAAGTATGTCTACGAACATTACTTGCAAGCTATAGTCGATATGACGATACCAATACTTATAGCCTTGGTTAATAATAAATGCAATTAGTGGATTGGTTGTATGCTAATGGTTTTAATCCGGAAATAATAACAGTGTGTTATAGCTAACCATAAATCTATGAGTACCATGGACAAACACTGGAAACTCATGTTTCACGAAATAAGGATTGGTCATTATGACCATATATATAATACTTATGATGTACACGTGAATCCCTTAAGTTACACATGTATATATGTATCATGAAGAGCTAAGGGTACGTGGGAATTCTCTACTCCTATGGTATCTCTAATTCATGCGGCTACACACATCGGGGCCCATTCAGGGTGTAACACTGAACCCATATATCCCGTGGGTGGTTCTAGGATAATTAAGCTATATATACCCAGGTTAATGGATTTAAAGGCATGCTAAACCCAGTTCTCTCTCCAGGCACGAATATATATATATATAAATATATATATGTTTGCCATATGGTTGTTTTTGTTTTTAAAGGTTGGAATTATTTTATCTTTATCCTGAGTGTATGCTAGCATTCACCCGATAACCCGTCTTTGGGCGTTATATCCCCATGCGATGCAGAAACTGACTATTCTACTCCTCCTTCTTAGTGATTGAATTATGGATCAACTTGTATTGGATTGAAGTGATGAACTTCCATATTCCAAAAGGCTCTATTTTATGTCATGGATATCCTTACATACTTTGGTCATTTTATAGACTATAGTTTTGGCTATGGTTGTGGGCATTTCATGACCGAATATTTCTTGATTTTTGATTAGAGGCTTTAGGAGACTATAATGGGCTGGTATGGACGGCATCAGCAATGGTGTCAACTTTGGCATTTGTATTTGTAATAGGGTTGATATCGTATGACTTTATTTGATTTATGATTGTTCTATTTTATTTTGGATTATATCTATAAACATATTGGATTATTGTCTTAGTTTGGTTGGTTATTGGAAGAATTGACTTGATTGGGTTGATTTAGGAAATAGAGTTATCCCAAAGTCAGTATATCTACAAATACACTATCTTGTTATATTTTTGGAATTCATTCGACTCAGGGTATGTGTTTGTAGGTTGGTTTGGGTATTAGGGGTGTTTCCTGGTTTTAGTTGGACTTTGGATGCCCATCACAACAAGTCCCAGTTTCGGGTTGTGTTAAGTTAGTATCTGAGATTTTATTTCAGGTCAATTGGGAGTCCACATAGACGTGTCAAGTAGAGTCTCTTTTAAGGGTATGTAGCACGTCACACTCATAAGAGAGAAGCTATTGGGAATTTAGGAATGTATATCTTTCTTGTACTCTATTTTTAAGCTTGGAGTCTAAGTCCTAGAATATTTCTAATCCCTGTATGTTCATTTTTAAGATCATGCCTCGACGATTTGCTATGCATTGAAACTCCTTTGTCCAAACTGGGGATGACGTTTATGGGACAAGCTCTGCCCATGGGATCCATACTCAGTCTAGGGATCCAGTCCCTAATTTTTTTGAAGTTCCATTGGTTCTCTTTAGTCCTCCTAAGGTCGACGTAATGAATGCAGAGTTTCATCAGTCGATTCATATGATTGCTTAGTAAGTATCCTCGCAGGCTTATTGTGGTGCATCTGCTATTCCATCTTCTGAGGTCATAAGGGTTGGCTAGTTCATAAGAATGGGCCCTCTAACTTTTTCTAATGTTAAGGCAGAGAAGGATCCTTAGGGTTTCTAGATTCTATGGAAAAGATATTTAGGATTATGAATGCCATGAATGTGGAAACGGTGGAGTTTGCTACCTACCATCTGAATGATGCGGCGTACAAATGGTATGAGAAATAGGATAGGGCAAGGGGTGAGGTTAATGAGTCATATTTATGGGAAACATTCTCTAGTGCATTTCTGGACCTCTTTTTTCCTTAGGAGTTGAGGGAAGCAAAAGCAGAGGAATTTGTCAACCTGAAAGAGGAAAAGGTGTTAGTCAAGGAGTATGCCTTTAAATTTCAGAAGTTATTTTCGTATGCTCCAAAGATAGTGTCTGATATGAGGGCCCTAATGAGGAAGTTCACTTTGGGTTTGTCTCTTGAGTTGATCCTTGAAAGCAAGACTGCATTCTTGATCAAGGACATGGATATCTCTAGGTTGGTTGTTCATACGCAACAAGTAGAGGGGAAAAAGAGAAATCAGGTTGAGATAGGGAAAGACATGAAAAGAAGTTTAGGTTTCATTAGCAAGGTGGTGGGAAATAGCAAAGTGGTAGAGATGGTGGTAAGTGGCTAAGAAGAAGTGGGGAAGTTTTGGTTCTTTCTCCACAACTAGTTCTCTCTACCCGAAGTTGTTGGGAGACAGGGGTCAGCAGGTTGGCGACTATTATAGGGCATAAGGAGCCTAATATCAAGCTAGTTGGGCTCCATTAGCCTTATCATGTCCTTCTTGTATGTTTTATGGTCGGTTGCATCAAGGATTCTATGATGAGAGAAGGGACAGGTGCTTCAAATATTGTTATCTAGGCCATATGCATATAAATTATTCTATTGGTAAGGTCATTTCAGGAGCAGACAAGGTTTTGGTTGCTTTATCTTAGGCTCCATCAGGAGCAGACAATGTTTTATGGTCGGTTGCATCAAGGATTCTATGATGAGAGAAGGGACAGGTGCTTCAAATATTGTTATCTAGGCCATATGCATATAAATTGTTCTATTGGTAAGGTCATTTCAGCAGCAGACAAGGTTTTGGTTGTATCATTTCAGGTGCACCATCTAGTTCTAGCACTGTTCATAACCGTCTTTATGATCTCACTACATGACAGGAGTCTGAGATATCACCTGACATCGTGACAGGTATGGTACAACTTTTTTCTCACAATGTATATTATTTACTTTATCTAGGGTCTACTCACACTTATGTGACCCTATTTGTGGCTATGCATTTTGGTTTGGGTCCAGAATATACTTTGGACCTTTTTTTCTATTTTTACGATAAGTGACTCAATGATTTCTAAAAGAGTCTGTAGGGTGTGTGTGGTATCTATTGGTAATAAAGATACTTTAGTGGTTTGGTATGAGGTAGATATGGTGGATTTTGATCTTATTTTGTGATGGATTAGTTACATTGTTATCTATGTGGCCTCTTGCTCATGTGGATAAGGAGAAGTGGGAGTTGGTGAAAGAAATTCACTATTTGTCTAACCTTGGAATTTACCTCTCAGACTCTGAAGATGGTGATAATTTCATTCAGAAGTTAGGGCAGTCGTCTCTTGGTGCTGAAATCAAGGAGGAGCAGATGTTAGATGATGTCTTATTAAGGATCAAGGGTGATGTTGGTGGGAAAAAAGTGATGTTATTTGAGATTAGTAATGATGGTACCTTTTGGTACCAAAAGAGGTTACGTGTTCCTGATGTCGATGGTTTACGAGAAAGGATATTGGCTGAGGCGCATAAATCATGCTATGTTGTTCATCCCGATTTGATGAAAATGTATCATGATCTCAAGAAGATGTATTGGTAGAGTGGTATGAAGAGGGACATGGCTAATTTTGTGGCCAAATATATAATGTGTCAACAAGTGAAAGTTGAGCACATGAGGCCCAAAGGATTGTATCAAGAAATATAATTATTAGAATGGAAATAGGAAGTAATCAACATGGATTTTATTATCCATCTCCCTCGGTCTCGAAATTGATGTGATTCTATTTGGGTCATCGTGGATAGGATGACAAAGTTGACTCACTTTTTGCCAATAAGGACTAACTTTTTAGCTGAAGATTATACAAGGTTATATCTTCATGGGATTTTTAAGCTACATGGGGTATCCATTTCAATTATCTCTGATCATGGTATACAGTTTAAATTCACTTCTGGTGGTTATTTCTAAAAGGGTTGGGTACTAAGGTGAGTCTGAGTACTGCTTTCTATTTGCAGTTGGATTGGCAAGTAGAAAGGACTATTCATACATGGGAGGATATTCTTCTTGAGTGTCTGATTGACCATGGTGGTAATTGGGTTGAGCATCTACCTCTTGTAGAGTTCGCATACAATATTAACTATCATTCTAGCATTGGGATGGCTCCTTTTAAGGATACGTATGATTACAGGTATAGATCTCCTATTGAGTGGTTCAAGCTTTGTGAGGCGGATATGTTTGGCCTGGACATGGTTTACCTAGCCATGAAGAAGATGAAGGTGATTCGGGTTAGGCTTAAGGCTGACCAAAGTCACCAAAAGTCCTTTGCAGATATGAGACGTAGGAACTTGGCATTTGAGGTTGGGGATCGGGTGTTCATAAAAGTGTCCAGTTTATGAGGTTGAACCTACCAGCCTTTATTAGTGTTAAAGGTGAGGAGGATCCTCAAAGTTTCCTTGATGAGATATTAAAGATCTTATTGTGATGTATGCCACTAATGTGGTAAGAGTAGAGTTCGCCGCCTACCAATTGAAAGATATAGTGTATCAGTGGTACGAGAAATAGGACCATCTAAGGGGTAATAATGTTGAGTCAGCCCTGTGGGATGATTTTTCTAATGCATTCCTGGATTGATTCTTTCCTCAAGAGCTGAGGAAGTAGATGGCAAAATTATTTGTTAATCTGAAGCAAGGCGAGATGTTAGTCAAGGAGTATGCCATAAAGTTTTACCAGTTATATCGGTATGCTTTGGAATTGGTATCTAGTATGAGGGCTAGAATGAGGAATTTTACTTCCAGGCTGTCCTAATTCTTGATTTAGGAGAGTAAGGTTGCCTTGTTGAACAAGGATATGGAAATCTCCATGTTAGTTTTCTACATGCAGGAGGTTGAGCAAGATAAGTAGAAGAAGCAAACAGAGATAGGGAGAGGCAGGACAAGAAGTTTAGATTTTCTACATAGGGTAGAGGTCAACAGTAGAGTGGTTGGGATGGTGGAAAGTGGTCCAAGAAGAAGTGAGGCATTTTTGGGTCCTACTCGACGGCTAGTGCTCCCTACCCAAAGTTTTCTAGTGACAGGAATTTTTAGGGTGGCGACATTTCTAGGGCATAGGGTCCCCAATATCAAGCTAGTGGGGCCCAGTCAGCTTCATCATATCTTCTTTGCAGATTTTATGGTCGATTGCATTGGGTTTTTGTGATGAGGAAAGGGACAAGTGCTTTAATTATGGTTAGTTAGGGTATATGCTTAGAAACTATCCCATTGTTAAGGTTGCTTCTAGGGCAAACCAGGTTTTGGTTGCCTCTTCATCTTCTCCTTCACTAAAGGATGCACTATTTGGCTCCGATACTAGTCAAAACCAACTTTATGCTCTCACTACCCGTCAGGAGTCCGAGGCATCGCCTGATGTTGTTACTGGTATGTTGAAACTCTTTTCCCGTGATGTGTACTATTTACTTAATCTGGGGTCCTCTCTTTATTATGTGACCCTTATGGCTGTGCATTTTGGTTTCAATCTTGAGTGTAGTTTGGAACCCTTTTCTATTTCTACCTAATTGAGTGACTTTATGGTTGCTAGAAGAGTCTATAGGGGTTGTGTGGTATCTATGGTTGGTCGAGAGACTTTGGTGGATCTGTTTGAGTTATACATAGTTGATTGTGATGTCATATTGGGAATGGACTGGTTGTACTCATGTTATGCTTCTCTAGACTGTTGGACCTATAAAGTCACTTTTAAATTCCATAATGAGATGGTTGTTGAGTGGGAGTGTGGTTCTCAATTATCTGGTTTGGGTTAAAGATTCTAACCCGGAGAGTCGTTCTTTACATTCCATCTCGGTGGTAAATGAATTTGAGGTTTTTCCTGATGACCTTCTTGGTGTCCCTCCCCATAGAGAGATTGATTTTAGGATTGATCTTGTTCAAAACACTAGTCATATCTCTATTCCCCCATACAGAATGACTCCAGCTGAGTTAAAGGAGCAAAAAGAGCAATTAAAGGACCCTTTAGACAAGGGTTTCATCCATCCTAGTGTATCCCCATGGAATGCATCAGTATTGTCCATGCATAAGAAGGATAGTTCCCTTTAGATATGTATTGATTACCGACTATTGAATAAGGCGATGGTAAAGAATAAGTAACCTCTTCCAAGGATATATGATTTGTTTGATCAGCTTTAGGTTGCTATGTTTTTCTCCAAGATTGATTTTCTGTCCGGCTATCATCAGATAAAGATTAGGGAGGCAGATATCTCTAAGACTGTTTTTCATACCAAATATGGGCATTTTGAGTTCCTGGTTATGTCTTTTGAGTTGTCTAATGCCCTGACAACATTTATGGACATGATGATAGGGTTTTTCAATAGTTTCTTGATTTGTTTGTCATGTATTCATAGATAACATTCTAGTGTACTCCAAGAGCAAGGTGGATCATAATTATCACCTCCTTATTGTATTGCAGACCCTAAAAGACCAGTAGTTGTATGATAAATTTTCAAAATGTGAATTTCGATTGAACGTTGTCACTTTATGGGGTCATGTCATATCTAGTAAAGGGATCATGGTGGATTCATAAAAAGTTGTAGTGGTTAAGAAGTTGCTTAGACCCACGACCCCAACCGACATTCTAAGCTTCTTAGGCTTAGTCGGTTATTACAGAAGGATTGTGGAAAGTTTTTTTACTATAGCTTCCCCATTGACTAAGTTAACTCAGAAGAAGGTAAAGTTCTTGTGATTTGATGTTTGTGAGGGAAGTTTTAAGAAGCTGAAGGATAAGCTGGCTTTGGCCCTGGTCTTGACTTTGCTTGAAGGTGCTGATGGATTTATGGTCTACTATGATGTATCTTGTGTGGGCTTGGTTGCATTTTAATACAGCGCAGAAAGGTGATAGCTTATGCCTCTAGGTAGTTGAAGGTGCATGAAAAGAACTATCCGGCGGATGACTTGGAATTGTTAGATGTGGTGTTCTCATTGAAAATCTGACGCCACTATTTATATGGAGTGCATGCAGATATCTTTTTAGATTGTAAAATTCTAGAATATGTGTTCACCTCAAAGGAGCTTAATCTAAGGCAAAGAAGATGGTTTGAGCTGATCAAGGATTATGACATGAGCCTTCATTACCATTCAGGTAAGGCTAACATGGTTGTTGATACCCTTAGTAGGTTATCCATGGGACTCTAGCTCATGTTCATGAAAGAAAGTGAGAATTGGTAAAATATATTCACCATTTGGCTATCCTTAGAGTTCACCTCTTATCTTTAGAGGGTGGTGGTGTGTTTGTTCAAAAGGTGGCAAGGTCATCTCTTGGTACTGAGGTGAAAAAGAAGAATGTGTTAGATCCTATCTTGATGCAAATCAATGGTGATAGTTTGGCAGAAAGTAATGGCCTTTGAGGTTAGTGGTGATGGTACATTGTGGTACTAAGGGAATTGAACGTTCTCAATGTAAATAGGTTGTGAGAAAGGATGTTAGTCGAGGCTTATGGGTCGTATTATACTATTTATCATAGTTCAACATAGATGTATGATGATCTTAAGGAGATTTATTAATGGAATAATATGAAGTGAGATATGGCCAGTTTTGTGGCTAAATGCACGGTGTGTCAACAAATGAAGGTTTAACACTTGAGGCCCGACGGGTTGTCTCAAGAGATTGAGTTGCTTGTACGAAAATGGGAGGTAATCAATATGGATTTCATTACCAGTCTTCCCCAATCTCGTAATTAGTTTGATTTGATTTGGTTCATCATGGACAAGATGACTAAGTCTGCTCATTTTTTTCCAATGAGGACAAACTTCTCGCCAGAGGATTATGCCAAATTATTTATTGAGGAAATTATGAAGTTACATGGGGCGCCTGTTTCTATCATGTCTGACAGTGGTGCTCAATTCTTATCACACTTTTGGCAGTCATTTCAGGAAGGTTTGGGAACTAAAGTAAGTTTTAGTATGGCTTTCCACTCTAGTTAGATGGGCAGGCAGAGAGGACTATCCAGACATTGAGAGATATGCATCGAGCTTGCGTTATTGACTATGGTGGTAGTTAAGTTAAAATTTTTCTTCTTATAGAATTTATGTATAGTAATAGTTATCACTCTAGCATTGGGATGGCCCCATTTGAGGCTTTGTATGGTAGAAGAAGTAGATCTCCTATTGGGTGGTTTGAGGTTGGTGGTGCAGAGATATTTGGCAAGGATTTTGTTCACAAATCCGTAGAGAAGGTGAAGGTGATTCATGATAGACTTAAAGCCACCTAAAGTCGCCAAAAGTCCTATACAGGTGTGAAGCATAGAAAGTTAGAGTTTGAGGTTGGGGATAGGGTTTCTTTAAGATATCTCTCATGAAAGGGGTAATGCAGTTTTGAAAAAAGGAAAAGCTAAGTCCCTGGTATGTTGGTCCATATTTGATCTTGAAAAGGGTTGGTAATGTCGCATATGAATTGGAGTTTTCCTCTAGTTTAAGCTCTATTCATCAAATTTTCTATGTTTTGATGTTGAGAAAGTGTGTGAGTGATCCTTCAACGCTTGTTCCATTGGAGGAGGTTGGAATTTTGGATTCCTTGACTTATGATGAAGTCCTGGTTGAAATCTTGGATCAGCAAGTTCGTCGGTTGCGGATGAAGGATGTAGCTTTATTAAAGGTTCTATGTAGGAACCACAAGGTTGAAGAAGATACTTGAGAAGCCAAAAAGGACATGAAGTCCAAGTATCCATTCTTGTTTTCCACTCTATAAAATCATGCGTAAGGTAGGTGTTATTCTTAACATCTTTATTTTCTGACTTTGTTAAAGAAAAGATTAAATTCCTTAGCATCTTTGTTTTCTAACTTGGTTAAAGGTAAGAGTAGAGGTATATAGAGTCCAATCATGCTTGTATTGCTCTGACCCATCAATCGAGGAAGAATTATCCAAGTGAAGGAGAATGTAACGCCCTACATTTTTGGCTCATTAAAATTCTTGGGCTTTGTTCTCACTGTCTTTGTTATGACTTGACCCCACGAGACGTATGGTGTCTTAACGGGTCATTTAACCCTAGTCATAGGGTGATTAGTGTATGGTGTTGAGTTTTTATCTTGGGTACGATTTGAGGGAGAGAGTCGTAAAGGTTGGTGACAAGCTGTTAGGATGACCCAATACCAAATCAGTAAGTTTGTGGCTTGACTCGGCTCTGAGTATGAGTGGCTCACTAACAGCCGTGAGGATAGATTACGAGTAGTGAGGTGAAATCATAGGTTGTCTAGTGTCTAACCCCTTTGAGTTCTATTTTGCCTACGACTTGAACTTACAAGTCGTAGAGTATGGTTATGAGTGGTTGAGTCATAAGGCTGACAGTGTATGGGGGTCTTGGTTATGACTCATGGTCATGAATAGTAAGGAGTGGTTACGAGTCAATGGTTGACTCATTGTCAAAGGTGATACTTTTTTAGCTTTTAAGTTGGGAACACTTTGGACATTTCCTGCTTTAACCCCTTGGACGCCAAGACTTAAAACCTTTCTTGGGACTTCATTATATCATCATTCCTAATAAAACACTCCCAAAATTCTCTCTCAAACTCTCTGTTCAAGCTAAGGCTAGGGTTTCAAAGAAAGTGATTATCTAGGGTTCTAAGGTGCTACCTCTTTCAAATTTCTTGGTATTTCAGGAATGTTACTCCTTCCTCATTGTTATTTTATTAAAAGCACATGTTTTAATGTATGGCTTTTGTGGTATTGCTATGGTTTTGAAATAAAGGTTGGGGGTTTTGGATGCTTATCGTTGAATAATGATTTCCCATGGTTTAATTATGATTTTTCATATTTTAAATATGGTTTTGAACATGTGGGTGCATGGGTATGGTGGTTAAACTTGAGAATGGTAATTTTCTCTAAACTTGAGACTTTTGAAGTAGTTATGGCCTTAACCTTGTATTGTAAAATTGGTTTGTAGTTATGAGAAAGGTGGAAATTTGAATTAGGGATATAATGGAATCCCCAAAGTGTTTGGTTTGACCTATTTCATGAAACTAATGCATGGAAAAAATGGTTAAATGGCAAGTATAGTTTTGAAAACCTTGTGAAGTACACTGGAATCCCTCAAACAAATAATTTATGAAAACCTTGTGGGGTACATGAAAATTTCCTAAGTGATTTTAATAATGGAGTCTGTGGGATAGGGAATCCCCTAAGTATTGGCTTAATGACATTGCTTACAAGCTATAGTCGGTATGATGATACCACTTAATAATTCCTGAATAATTGATTCCTGGAATTAGTTGTTTGGTTATGTGTTAAATAATTTATTAGGCAGTAATGGGGGTTATGATAGCCATTCATGAAGGTGTGAGTCTAAAGAACGAACACGGGAGACTCATGTTTGCTGACATGAGGGTTGAACTTGATGACTATATTCTTGTGGGGTACAATGAAATTCCCCAAGACTATACATGTGCATATGTATCATGGAAGGCAAAGGGTACAAGGGAATCCCCATCCATCTATGATATCTCTGGTTCATGCGGTAATACTTACTAGGGCCCACACTAGACCCATATAGCCCATGGGTGGATTTATAATGGTAAAGCCACGTAACCTAGTCTAATGATTTAAAATACATGCTAAACCTTGTTATCTATCCCAGCACGGTATATTTGTATATATGTAATTACATATGGTTATTCGGATTGGTTTGATTTGGTTTTAATTAATGGCATTAATTTATCTTTATCTCTGAGTTACATGCTAGTGTTCACCCTTCTAACCGTCTTTGGAAACTGTATCCCCACGCAATGCAGGAACAGACATACTTTCACTCCTCCTGCTCAGTGACTTGGTGATTCAGGGACAGCTTTTATGTTAGACTGATATGGTGAGCTTCCATACCCTGGAAGACCCCATTAATGCTATGGATTTATTTATGTCATTATTAATTCTTTGATTTTGGTTTTGTCTATGGTTGGGGGCATGTATTCTTTGGTTCTGACTAGACGCTTTATTGGACTACTATGGGCAGTGTCGTTATTGGTATTAGCATTGATATTGGTATTGGCATTGGGATCAATATTTGATGGTTAGTTGTTTGTGGATTCTTTTGGTTATATACTCATTACATTGTCTTTAATATGATTTTATCTTATCTTATTACATATTGGAAATTCATCCAACATTGAGTGAAGAGTGCTCAACGGTTTGGGCATTGATGGTGGTCTCCGATTCTAGTTGGACTTGAGATACCCGACAAAGACATGCCCTAGTTTGGGTCGTGTCATAACTACGTGATAATTGAACTGCCATTAACAATAAGTCATAAATAACTTAGGATAGCTATAGGAAAGCTTTAAATAATGGAAACCCGTGAAAGTTTAGAAATTGACATGGAGTATCATTACAATTTTGGTGATGGTTTGAGGGTGTAGAGTTTTTATTTGGTGCTTCATACGGTGTTTTAGATTTATGGGTCTTTTATTAGGCAAGTTAAGATATACCTTGACTCTTTTCTATTTTGTTTATTTGTTATGAGCCTATTACTTGTATTTTGTGAATCGCTAAGGATTTAGAAGTCTTATTAAGATGAGATGGAGAACATATTCATAGGTAACAGATTATATTGATGGGTTATTATAATAAAGTGGTTATCTTATGTTCTCTTTATTTGTATAAATGCTTATAGTAAATCATAGATAGATAAGTTATGCATCTTGAGTAAATTGATATGAGTATCTATTTAAGAGCTTAAATCATATTTGGTAGATATTTATGTAATGACTAGGGTTTAGTAACCATATAGGGGATGATTATGCTCATATGTTATTTAGTAAACACTTAGAGTAAAAAATAGATTTGTTGTAGCTGATGTATTTATTAAGGTTTAGTAATCTCTTAGGATATAACCTATGATAGTATAATTAAGTAATTAAGGAAGAAATCGTAGCTTAGTTATTAGGAAAGTGAATAAAGGAGAACTTTAGGGCAAGTTATTAACTAGTATAGTTCTACTTTTAGTAATTTAGTCTAATTGGTGTTATGATTAAGGAATATGGATCTTACCATCTAAAACAGGATGGGTTTTGGGCAAGCTCTCTATATCTATGTAGTTTGGATTGTGTATTATTATCATGTTGCCTGTGTGGGGATTATGTGAATATTATTATTGACTAAGGGATTATTATTATCGTGATGCCCAAGTAGGGGCTTTGATTGATATTATTTACCTTGTTTGAGCATTGTTTGTCTTATTATTATTGTGATGCCTGAACAGTGGCTTGGATTGATATTATTGGCCTTATTTGAGCATTATTTTTCTTATTATTATTGTGATGCTCGATAGAGGGGAGCTTGGATTGATATTATTGTCCTTGTTTAAGCATTATATGCTTTTACCATTATCATAATGCTCAAGTGAAGAGCTTGGATTTATATTACTAATATCTTACATGGCTCTTTATTACAACGGTGCCATGTAATGGCTTATAGCATGATATATGAGATATGAGGAAATTTTGAGCTTATTTATACTATTATTGAGTTAATTAATTACATGATATTGATTTGATTATGAACATACATCTTTATTTTATTAATTAATATTCATGGAATTGGTTCTACTGAGAAATAGTAATTTTAAAGAAATATAAAACATATTACAAAACTCATTAATCGAGAGATGTACCAGCAAGGTTGATTGAGAAATGAGATTGTGATAGCATATGGGTTGTGAATCCCCCTTAAATTCTATTCTAGAAACTTTATCTCAGACGGTATATACAAGGTGTCATGTGATAGATTACAATATTATCACTCCATTAAATTGCATTCCTTGGTATATTTAATATTACGTTTGATTATTTCCTTCATGTTAAATTATTGAGATTGAATTTTGCTTATGATATTATGTATTTTGTATCTCATATTACTACATTATGATGCATTGTACCTTTTCTTAAGTGGTTTGGTGGTTGAGATCTTTTGAGACATGAGGTATTATTATGGCTTGATCCATTAAGACTGTTATGTCATATCTAGTATTTTTGGGACACACGTCTCCTCTATCTTACCAGGGATTTTTGGTTTGAGATTGTGAGTTGATAATATTTACTATGTTGTGAGATTCATTTTCTATGTGACTTGTCTCTATTTCCATTGATCTTGAGTTTGTACATGCCTACTTTAATGCACTAATTTGATTATCTTGATAAATGTGCTATCTTCCAGGATAGGCTAGTACTTCTAAGGACTGGCTAATTTGGGGTAAATTGGATGGTTTGGTCCTCGCCCTCACTGTAGATTAGTGTTAATTATCAATCATGCTTACTGAGTACATATGTTCCATACTCACCTTTTCTTTTTCTTTCCTTTTTCAACACCTCGTGTAGGTATTAATCTAAGTAGCACAGTGTAGTTTGTGTCCTCTTGGTCTTAGCATTATAGATATCGAGGCAGTGGCTGACAGGTATCAGAGCTTATCTGAATCTCTCCTTATCTTATGCTTTATTCATAGTTAAGATATTTTAAATTATTTGATCCCATTTGGTATTAGAGTCTTGTACTAGTAACAAATAGACCTAAGATATATCATTGAGATTGTATTTCTTTCTTTATTTTTTGAGATTATTTCTTATTTCTTTTTTTGCTTCTGATTCACTTTGATTATTATGTTGGATTATAATAGGCTTACTTGTATCGTTGGGTGTGATAGGTGTCATCGTAGACCCTACTTTAGGTTGTGACAAATTGGATATTAGAGCCCGGGTTTATTGGTCTCATTAGTACAAGCAGAGTCTAGCAGAGTCTTATGGATTAGTGAGGAGACGTACTTTATCTATATTCATAAGGCTATATCCACTACTGGAAATTACCCCTATGGTGACGGTTGTAAAACCGTTGTAATAGACAACAAAATCGTTGTCATAGCTCTACCGCCACGGTTCAGCAAACGTCCTGTATGTGGGTGTTGCAATAGGTCTCTGGCAACTGTTTATGCAACGATTGGCTGAAACTGTCGCCATAGTTGAAACTATAGAAACGGTCATTTTTTGACTTATTAAGATGCCTCTTTTCATCTATTACAACGAAATAGTTGTACTAAGTACTCAAAAACTGTTGCAATAGAATAATAAAACCATCGCAATAGATTCTATTGCAACAGTACATCTATTACAACGAAATAGTTGTACTGAGTACTCAAAAATTGTTGCAATAGAATAATAAAACCATTGCAATAGATTCTATTGCAACAGTATAATCTATTGCAACAATATTAAACTGTTGCAATAGGATCTATTGCAATTGTTTTATTATTCTATTGCAACAATTTTCAAGTACCTATTATAACTATTTCATTAAACTATTGCAACCGTTTTATTGATCTTTTACAATAATTTTTTACTACCTATTACAATGGTTTATTGATCTATTGTAACGATTGTTGCCATATGTTATTAAATTGAAACGATTTATATAAAATAGTCACTTATATTAATGTAAATTTTTATTTACATACATAAAAAATTAAAACACAATATGTACACATCACAAATTAGAAAGTATACATGAATACTATCTGCATACAAAACAACGTTTGGGGTCCAAACACTCCTCATGGACAACAAAGAGCACTACTCATAAGCACAATGAAGTAAACTTCCAACCTACTGCTTTAACACATTCTGAACAGCAAATGTGGTCAACCTAAAACAAATGATACTTCAGAGGAGCTTTACCAGACTATTACACTACAAGGCCGTTGAAGATCCACAACTTAGTCATCTTTGAAATCTTTTGCAAATTTGTTGAACCTCCATTTTGTTCGCCATTGGCATTTGAAGCTCCTTTTAACTGCAAAAACACAATATCATCAGCTAAAAGGCATACTTCATTTTGGCAAAGAAGCACATATTCAAAAATAAACATTAACACCTACAACTTTGTTAACTTGAACAATATGGAAAAGCTTATTAGTTTCATTATTGACAACAAGTAATAGAAATTTGTTAGGTAGCATTATGGTACTTATATAACAAATTAATATCCAAGAAGGCAGCAAGCATTCACAATAGCAATACCTGCTGGAGGACTTTCTTTTGGTTTCCAATTCAGTAGCATCTCCTTCAGCAGTGTTGGTTTCCAAAGCAGGAGTCACATTTTGAGGTTTTATTGAAGAAAGAGTCAGAATCACAAGTAAATTAGCATCTTAAAAAACTATATTTCTTTGTTTACATGAACAAGACAGGAGAAAAACAAAGCATCCAATTGAAGTGCACTCACAGGAAATATTTGTGATGACATTAACACTCTTCTGAGCAGTGAGAGCTTTTAATTTGTTTCCTATTTCTAACAGCAGGAAGCTTTCATGTGTTCTTTTTGCTCCTTAGGACTAGAAGTCTTGGTCAACGCTTCCTCAAAGGAGAGAAGTCCTTGGATCAAGTCTCACCAACAACCTTATCAAAAAGAATTGCCACGTGCTACACCCATGAAAAAAGAATCAGGCCCACACGTGAAAGGGGTTGAGAATATAATTAAGTAAATAAAGTGTGTTGTCTTTAATAGGTTAATATTTTAGATGAAATGGTGACATTTCAACAAATTTTAACATGAAACTAATCCCCAAGAGCATGGAGTAAAGGTGTATATCAAAGTGAGAGAGAGAGATAGACAGATAACTAGCTAGATAGATACTTTTAATACTCAAGACACACTAGAGATCGCAGAGAATAAAGTGAGAAATTTTACTGAAGAAATTAGAATTCTGGACAGAAAGACACTTCAATAAAAATTTTAGTTAGTACAGATGCTAGTGCAATTTAAGACAAAAATTTTAATCTAGCTAGCAGAAGAATATAGCATCAACACAATATAGATAATTAGAGATTGACTTAAAGTAGTCCATAGATAAAAATGCAGTGTCTTCCCTTTAAACCTAAGAAGAAGTTTACAGACTTGCAAGGGTAAATTTGTCTTTTTATGCTCTTCTTCTTCTTCTTTCTTACTAATATGGAGAGAGGGACTGGATCTTGATGCATTTCCAGGTTCCTCTCTCGCCATAAAATCAGAAAAAGATTTAAGTGAGAATTGAAAAGAGATTAACATTTTTTTGAAAAGACATTATTTTCATTGTCTGTATTAGAGATTTAGAGTAGAGCAACATACCCATTATCCTTGATAGCATTTAGCCAGTTGCAGACATCAGCTTTATTTGGAACCAAACGTTGTGCTTTTTTTAGTACATACACTTGCAAGTAAAAAATAATAACTCTTTACACATGTTTTTTGCACAAAGTTGAGTGATTCCTCTGTTCATTTACTGAATTCAAGGTAGGAATCACAGATTTTTTTCTAACTCATGTAGATCAAACACAGCTGCCGCAAGTTCAAAGTCACAAGTTCGAGTACTAGAAATGAAAAAACTCTTGGTAGGGAGTGCTTCACCTATAGTGGATCCTACACACAAGTTCGATCAACAGGACTAGTGAGTTTAAGATATCGGGTGCATAAAGTGAAAAATAAAGAGCTGCTGTGAGAAGGGCTGCAAATGCCCATATTATTTCAACAGATAACAAAACAATGAATCGCTCAAATATGGGTTGCTTTAATGTGCACATAGGAGGAATGAACTGCAAAAACATACATTAATCACCTATCAAATCATGTTTTTTCCATTCAAAGGGTAAAAGATATTTATACTAGGTATCAGTAGATTACGAACATTTGGGATGAGATGCAGTTGTTGTAGTATAAGTGATTATAAACATTCGTAGTTGTACGTAATACATGAATCTCAATACAGAACACAATAACTACTAAGAATAAGGCTTACTTGTGACAACAATACGAGCAGATGTAACTCAGGAAGTCCAATTTCAACACACCCTCCCAGCTGCCATCAATCAACAGAGATAAACTAAAAAATAGTAAACCAACGTAAAAAGGAAATAAAAAAAAGATACTACTTAACGTAAGTAACGTTATGTTCAAGTCAAACTTTAGGCAGTTGTAACTAGCTCATCACGAGAGGTGATAAATTGGATTTACCAAAGTGAATTACTTTAAGTATTATAAAACGCAATTCTCTCTTTTCAGTGTTAGGATGAATGATTTCTCAAATGATATAGAAGCTTCTTTGGACAATCCTCATAGTTCTGAAAGTCAAACTATTCATGACCACATTATCGCATACTTTATGATAATATCAAGTTAACAATCTCTTACACTATATCAGTCACAATAAGATACTCCTTCAGTTACATTTTATATGGCTAAATTTGATTAGACACGAAGTTTAAGAAAGAAAAAGGAAAGTTCTGCACCTACAAAAGTACCCTTATAACTTGTGGTGTTAAGACTTATTTTAATGTTTTTATAACTACTAGAGCATATTATTAGGTAAAATGGAAAGTTTAAAGATAAATAGTTTCTAAATATAGAAAGGTATAATTTTTTGTCCAAAACAAACTAGTAAATATTGTAAAGGAAAGAGAGTCGTGTAATGAAATTGAGGAAGTATTAAGCATCAACCAAACCATTTTATAAGTGGAAATCCTTGCTCATATAGCCCAATTTCGACAAGCAACACCAGTGGAGCATTAGAAAGAAGACACAGGAACCTACATTTTTAAACAACTATAATCAAACATTCTTTTCTGCGCAATAAAAAAATATAATCCTTCACAATGGCCACCTTGTGATAATTCTCCAAACACCAAGAAAGACAACTAATATTGGAAGAACGGATGCCATTATTAGAGCCCCCTGCATACTTGTCATCGATTATTTAAACCTCTGAATAAAATGATCAAAAGTATTAAAAAGAATCATAATGTTGTTATAATCAGAAGATTTTATTTTTGGAGGCTAAAGTAATGTACAAAACACACAAAAATGTAGAAAGAAATTCAATTACTTCAACCTCACGAAAGTCAAGATATGTATTGTATCGATTGGATAATGCTATAAAAATGGTTGTCATTATGAATCTGAACGATCCACCGATCACCACTAGAAATTTGATTAATCAGTTTTACTTTCTTTACCCTCGTATTTAAAAAATGGAATTGGGAATACAACCTCGAATAAAATGTACCTACATATGACAGATGCAAATTAATATTATCAGTTACAATTTGATCAGTCAAAGTAAAGTAAGAAGTGCCTGAAGGTGCAACAACAATATACTCAATGAAAT
Source organism: Capsicum annuum (assembly GCF_002878395.1). Taxonomy (NCBI): domain Eukaryota; kingdom Viridiplantae; phylum Streptophyta; class Magnoliopsida; order Solanales; family Solanaceae; genus Capsicum; species Capsicum annuum. Next base: position 72,146,385 of record NC_061113.1, on the reverse strand, counting down.
CCACCAGGTCAGCAGAACATAGAGTTTTCACATACCTTACTACCTTGCAGACATAGAGAAGCTATTTTAGAAAGACCCTCAGTTCAAGTATCATATGTTAGAACAAAATGAAAAGGTACATACAAAAGTCAAGACGACATGACATTCAGGGAAAAGAAACAATAGCAATAGAAAAATACTACAATCACCTTAGCGAAAGAACCAAGTCGTACCAGAAAATATGGGACAAGCAACAAAGGGAATATTATTGATACTATTGCTATCAAAGAACAAAAAGTTATGGTAGCAGTATGATTAATCATAAATCTTAATAACCAATAGAGCCCAGGACAATATGAAATTCCAACTTTTATACTGTAACATTAGCACTTACCTCGAAAAAGGAAATAAATTCTATTTAAGCATCAAGGGGGAAATTCTTGAACAGTATAAACAGTTGTGAAAGAATGGTAATATCTGGAAATAAGCATAAATAAAAGATGGAAAACATGCTAGGGCCACGCCTGATGAATGATATGGTGTTTCTTCCAACATGACAAGTGCTAAGCAAAAATGGTGCAAAGAGGGGTTCCGCTGGATGGGGAAATGCAGTTGGCCCTGCTCTTAAACCTTACCTATACAACCCCAAGAAAATTGCTGGCAGAAGGTTCACGGTTCTGAAATCCACAAAAATTGCAAGAATGTCTCAGTCATCAGCAATTCTCATACCTAATGGAATACTAGAAGCAGGGAGCAATCCAAATGATTAATACACTTACAAACATGTTAGGTTCATTTCTAAGTGGGTTAAGTTCATTCATTCTCGAGGTGAGGCTGAGACGGATAGTGTCTATTTCGGAAAACCAGTTCGGATTTATGCCCGGCCGCTCGACGACGGAGGCAATCCACCTGGTGCGGAGGTTGGTGGGGCAGTATAGGGAGAGGAAGAAGGATCTGCACATGGTGTTTATCGACCTGGAGAAGGCATACGACAAAGTCCCCAGGGAGGTGCTTTGGAGATGCTTGGAGGTGAGTGGAGTACCGCTGGCATATACCAGAGTAATTAAGGATATGTATGATGGAGCGAAAACCCAGGTGAGGACGGCGGGAGGAGACTCAGAGCATTTCACTGTCCTGACAGGATTGCATCAGGAATCTACTCTTAGTCCCTTTTTGTTTGCGTTGGTGATGGACGTGTTGACGCGGCGCATTCAAGGGGAGGTGCCGTGGTGTATGCTTTTTGTAGACGATGTAGTGCTGATAGATGAGACTCGAGGGGGTGTGAATGACAAATTAGAGGTGTGGAGGCAAACTCTTGAGTCTAAAGGGTTCAGGGTGAGCAGAAGCAAGACAGAGTATGTGGAATGCAAGTTTAATGAC
>NC_061113.1:72045966-72142026 GCF_002878395.1 Capsicum annuum | reverse complement strand
GGGGGCGCGAATTACGGCAGAGGATTAGGGCCAGTTTGGGTCGCTAGTGTAGGGAATTTCTTGGTGGGGGTTTTATTCCTGTTATGATTCCGTGTTCCGTGTTTCATGTTTTATTACGAATCTGTGTGCTTTCCTCTGCTTTCCTCTGTTTTATATTACTTATGGGTGCCGTATCTATGTTATGTAATCTGCTTCTGTGCTTTACTATGTGTTTGTGTGGTATCTCGTGCCTTGAGTCGGGGGTCTATCGGAAACAGCCTTTCTACTTCATCAGAGGTAGAGGTATGGACTGCGTACATCTTACCCCCCAAGACCCCACTAGGTGGGAATACACTGGGTTTGTTGTTGTTGTTGTTGTTGTTGTATAACCTTTGAATTCTAATGCTAATATATTCAATATCATTTTTGTTATGAAAGATTTAGATTTCTTCTACTCATTTCATGCTAATTGATAACATTAACATTAACTTCAATGAGGTGCAAGTATTTTTTTCCTTGAACTAGTAGGAGATTTCCAATGCCTCCAAATACACTTGCTATAGAAATATTTGAATCTGAGTCTTAATGTTCACACTCTTACTTGGGAGGGTGAAATTGAAATTGATAAATGATAATATCATTTAATTAACGGGTACACTTATTAGTAAAGAAAAATATAGAACTTGACATTTAATTGATGCTTGACATTTTTACGAGAAAAATAATGAACTTGACCAAAACACCTTTAATAGCATTGTTATGTCTCACAGTAGAAAATCATTGCATAATATGGTAACCCAGGAGAATTCTCCTCCCACCTTTAATAACACTGGAAGATCCCCTAAACACAGGAGAATTCTCCTCCCACCTAGAAAATCACTACATAATATGGTAACCAAAATAATTGAACATGAAACTTCAAACTATCATTCAGACGGGGGAGCAGCAAAAGCAGGGCATTTGGTAATGTTTTTGTTTACTCATATGCTGATTTAACCCTCCAATTCCTCCTTTATCCTTAACTAACACTACAGTCTCCATAGGAGACTCCTCTATAGTTGAATTCATTCAGATACGACCAGATATGACAAACTTAAAGCACCTTGAATAGCATAGTGTGCCTCTCTATGTACATTAATTTAACAATGGGAAGGAGGGAGAGGGATGAAATGGTCTTGCATGACCATTTACAATTGAATAGAAGAAAATTAGCTTTATAAATCACTTCTACGTAACAATGAAGATCTAGAAAGGACATAAACTAAAAGCACATTCATAAAGGACCTTAACACCAATTGACCAGACGTAGGATCCCCCAGACACTGGAAAATGCTCATACCTCTAAAAAAAATTTTGAAAATGGTATAAGCTCTAGACAACTGACATGAAACTTCCAGGCTCCAACTATTATTTATACTTAGGGACCAACAAACAGCTGGGCACTTGGTCTAGTAGTATGATTCTTGCTTTGGATGCAAGAGGTCCCCAGTTTGATTCTCGAAATGCCGCTTGATTTTGTTTAAGTTTTAATTTATTCTAAGTTGATTTAACTTACCAAGGGCTCCTTAATATATAGATGACTCTACAGTTGAGTATGTTCACTTATTACAACCAAATATTGAAAGCTTCCCCACTATCTACAACTAAAAAAACCTTTAAAAGCATTATTACGTCCCTTGGAGGAGCCCCTGCACATAGGAGGATTCTCATCCCACCTAGAAAATCATTTCATAGGATGATATAATCTCCAACATCCCAAATATGAAACTTTCTACTATCATTTAGATTGGGGGACCAATAAAATTAGGGCATTTGGTCTAGTTGTATGATTCTCGCTTTGGGTGCGAGAGGTCCCGAGTTCGATTCTCGGAATGCCCCATACAGATTTTGATATTTTTTATGTACTACAAGTTCATTAAATCTTCAATGCTCCTTCATTTACAATGGATAATATTGGAATAAAACACTTTTAACAGCATACTCATGTCTTTCCACATAAATTATTATAACAATGTAAGAGCTCCAAGGCATTGAAATGCTCATCACTCCTAGAAAATCATTTTATAGAACAGTATAATCTCCAGATAGCTGAGCAAAAACATTCAGTTTTCATGACTCTGGGACCAACAAAAGCTGGGCATTTACTCTAGTGGTATGATTCCCTCTTTGGGCACGAGAGATCCCAAGTTTGATTCTTAGATATCAGAATGTCCCCCAATCTTTTGACAACCTTTTTCGAAGCCTGTACTCCTGCTAGTTTCAAGTGATTAGAAAGCAAGTGTAGGGTTTTTATTCAACACTTTGCTGAACAAAAAATGGTGAGATTTCTATTCTAAAAAATCAGCACGTTCATAAAGTACCAATGATGTTGGGATTCCAATAATCAATTGAATTCACCTTGGCATCATGCACAGACAATAAATTTTATTATTGCATTAAATATTAACAAAAGGAAACTATTACCAGAAAGCACGAACTACATGTCAGTGATCCAAATAGTCGAAGCAGAATTCTAGATCTGATTCTCCTTTCTACTGTAATTTAGCAAACCATTCTTAGTGTGTGACTTTCGACACTCTATTTATGCATTTTTTTACTTTCTTGAATTCTCACGAACAAAAGGGTCACAGATTTAGCTATAAAAATAGAATAAAAACAATATGTGAACTAACCCCATGAGACCAAAAACATCTAAAGCTTCAAGAAAAATATACTAAAATACCAAAAATACTACACAAATAACAGCTTATGTCGAAATAAAATTCCAAAATAGGAATTGAAAAGATTAGGCCAAAATAGTCAATTAGAAGGATGCACTAACCTTAAAATCCCCAAATTGAAGAACACTCCAAAATAGCAAGTGGGTTAGCTCCGAAACAGCAAACAACACTAAGAGATACCTGTTTGAAATTTCATTATGAGATTAATAGCTCTAAATGGACTGAAATTTCACTAAGAGCTCGAAAATTCACCTTGATTGAAATTTCTCTAAGAGATTACTGTTCAGGTAAGATTGTTGTTTGCCATAAGCTTCATTTCACCTCAATTTCATGAAGATCTTCAAGTTTCACCTTAATCAAAATTTTATTGTAAGATTTGAAAGATTGTTCTTTGAGGAAATTTCACAATCACATTCGGAAAGCTTGTTTGTCTGGAACAACAAAAGAAATGGAGCTTTTGTTTGGGAAATTTTTGGCTTGATTAGAAAGAGAAATAGAGTTTTTAGCTCAACCTTCTGTTCTATTGAGAAAGATAAAACATGTTTTGATAAAGTGAAAAAAATTTGGCAGACGTGTGAAATATTATGAAGGGAATTAATAATTATCTATTACAATGGTTAATTTTTTCATTAAATGCCACCATAGATGTTTTTATGGCAACGATTTCAATAGCGTTGCGATACATATAATTATTGCAATAGCTCATTTTTAGTAGCAATAGGCATAGCACTAAATCATAGTAGTAGATCTATTATTTATGGCAACAATTAGAAGCGTTTCTATAGATAGTCTATAGCAACGAATTTGCAAGCGTCGCCAAAAAATTTGTTGTCATAGGCCCAATTTCTAGTAGTGATTCCTTTTGAGGAAATTCACTTTTCCATCGTGTGGTGTGCATTCATAACCCAATATTTCTTAAAAATCTCTTATTCACTCTCTCACAAATGGTGAGAACATGTTTCTTTGGTTAGAGACTCAAAGCATGTGCCCTTAGAATATGGCAGGAGATTGGAGCATCCATACCAGCTAGGGGTCTGTTTAGGATTGCCTCTTCAGGTTTTAAGGTTGCTCTTGATGATTAGTCTATCAAGATAGAAGGTTAAGCCTCATACAAATATCACCTATAATCATGTCAATACTTATATTTAGGGTTGCTTAGTACGAGTTTTAGGTTTTCTCGAGGGATGTCCCTTACTTTCATTCAGAGCACTGCTTTGGGGCTTTAAACTCCAGATACAAAATTGGCTACAACTAAAGATCATCATAGTATTTATGAGATACTACTAGGTCTCACTCCATATCCAATGACTTTAGCCATAATGACCATAGAGGCACCGAGTAGGTTTGTAGAGTTTATAAGAGCAGATCCTCCTCAATTCAATGGAGATCCTAGGTTTGATGCTCATGAGTTCTTAGTTGTTTGCAATGAGAGATTGCATTAATTGGGCTTGTTAGACTCTATTGGAGTGGATTTCATAGTTCTTTTAGTTACTTGGACCAGCCAGATAGTAGTAGAGGACTTTTATTAAGAGTATACTGAATGGATCACCTCTTCTCTCTTACACAATTAATTTACTCAAGCATTTTTAGAAAAGTTTTTGTAGAGAAATTAAGGCATGCGAGAAAAATTCTATGTGTACTTGACAATAATATCGACATGTATGGTAGAGTCTAGGTTCCTCATAATAATTCTTAGAGAGTGGTAGATTATGGTAGTTTTTCAGGCTCTTTAGGTCTAGTTCATCAGACAGTTAATCCTTTGGTTTCTTTATATATGGATATCTCAGGCACTATAGGATGGATTACCCATAGCATAGATAGAGAAATGATAGGGCTCATATTGTATTCCTCAAGATAGACTCAGGTAAAGAAATTTTGGTATAGTGATCACAAATATGGTTTTATTAGACTATTTATCTATCTTAATAGTGTTTGACTACAGTTCTATATTCTCCTACGTTTTACTTATTCAGTATCAGGTTTTAATGTGGTTCCTTGAAACTTTTTGTCCATATTCTTATTTCTACCTCGATAGATGATTCCTTAGTGGTGGATCAGGTGTATCAATCCTATATTGTGACTCATTTAGAGTATATCACTATGTTAGATTTAATTTCTCTTCGTATTATATATTTTGGCGTAATTTGGGTATGATCCTCTCAATTGTTATATTGTAGAAAAATGGCGGATCTGTAATAAGTATTGGTATATTCAGATTATAGAGAGTAATTTAGAGGTTCACTTGAGGGTTATGATATCATTTGGGATGGAGAAAGTCATTTAATTATTGGGATAAAGAGTTGTAAATAAAGGAAGCTTACAACTGGTAGATTTGTGTGTGATTATCTACAAGTATTAGCAGTAGGATTCTTGAATAAGTTAGGTTAATTTTTGGGATCACATCGGTATATCTATGGTTTTGTTAGCGCTTTAACGATGAGATCGACTTTGTGGGATGACTAGTAGTACTTATAAGTTTGGGCAAAAAGACCTTGTGATGATTAGACTTATGGTGTTAAAACACTTCTCTAATAGACTTGAAAGAATTCAACTTATAAGGGTGCTTGACAATTGAATCCGATTTTGACCATTATTTTCATATCTGTAATAGTGCGAAAAGAAGGCCCAGCTCCAAGTTGTTCAAGCTCTTTTATTGAGACCAAATCCTTTCTTCTTTCAAAAGAGTTCCCCCCTCCCGCTATTACTACTATAAAGAGACTAGCCACGGCAAGAGATTCAATAGGACCAGAGTCGTTCAAAGCGTTCTTTTTCTTTATAAGGATTTGTGAATGGAAAGGCACTTGGTTGGTAGCTTTTAATATTTTGGAAGTTAAATGGCATAATGAAGTATTTTGCTCGGTGAGTTTTCTTAGAATATGCAGTATTATCCCATGGTTTTTATGTTAGACAATACTAAATGGGGAAATGAGTTAAGGAAAAGATAAGAAACTTGTACATAAGGAATTTTTTGATATTTATAATTGTGATCTAGGTACGAGTTGGAAATTTAAGTTCAAATAGTATGGTTCTTCTTTGACTTATGATGATATTAGTGGTGGCTTTTCTAAGATTTAATTTGTGATTCGGGAGTTAATTAGTTATACATAGTAATCTTGCATTTATTCTATAGTTTGATTATCTTTGATATGAAAAGTTATATGCATGTGTATCATTACAGGAAATTTTTTTCTACCAAATTAATGAGGATTTTATATTGATTGAAATGGCATGGGTTTTGAGAAATACATGGATTATTGTGATGGGTTGCATAAAATTTGATGACATCTAGAGTGTGTGATGACTGTGGAATGTATGGTTTTATAATGATTCATGATTTTCTATAAGATATTAGCGTAATGATATGACTATTTAAATAGTGATAGAAGTGTACTAAGTGTCACCTTTAAGGTTTTGTGTGCAATGGATATCAATTTCTAACTTAGTTGCTTCAACTTGAGGAGATAATACTATCTGATTTGATAGTTATAATTTTAGCCTTGAGTAAGTTTGTTGCAATTGGGGAAATGCTTATTATGGTCTTGTAATAGAAGGTTCTTTTTCGATATATGAAGGAATGATTTAATATTGTGGAGTGTTATAATGTGGCTCCATGGGTTCCTTTATATTTTGTTGGTATAGGGATTGCATTGATTTATAATACAATGAGTGAACTGTAGCGTCTTCAAAATATTCAAGTAAATCATTTACATTTAGAAATTTTATTGCGATTTACTCAGTTCTTTGGTATTGAGGAATATCATATTTAAGGGAACTCGGCATTAGTGAGAAATTTGGTTTTAGATACTTGAGTTGTGACCTTTATAGTGTGAAGAATTTTTTGTTACTATGGTGAGATTGGTAGTTCTATGGATGTGACTATGCTTAAGAGTGCTTGCATGAGATTTATGAGGGTATTTTTTGTTCTTTGTCTATTTTGGTACTTTTCTTATCTTTTCGTTTGAGGTAGAACATGAGTCTTAGTGAAAGAACCCTTATTATGATTTTTAGATTTACTATGTTTCAACCATTTTACACATCCAGATGTTGTTATACTTCAGTTATCAGTTGTGAGGATGGTTTGAACGGTCCTCAAAGTGTTCGAGAGTGACTTATATGAGTTTGTGGTTTTGAGTAGCCTATAAAGTGATATAGTTGACTTTAGTCAATATTTTGTAATCCGAGCATCGAATGGTGATTCTATCAATTTCATTATATAAGAAATATAAAATTTATCCTAGTAGCATAGTTGGATTGTATTCAAGAGATCTCGGATGAGTTTTAGGGTGTAGAGTTTCATGTTGTAAAGTCTTAATAGTATAACCTGAATTTAATTGACTTGCTATATCTTGTTTTGATGATGATCAGTTGACAACAAGGGACCTGGTCTCTGATCTTCATGGAAATATACAGCTGTCACGTGACCTTCATAATTTTGTCGTCTAGTGTCACAAACTATGCAATTGAGATATGTACCATCAGGACACAAGGACCAATCAGATTTCTACCCTAATCATTACTCTACTATAAAAGGAAAAAAATGCTTCTAAATTAGTGAGTTTTTGCAAATTAGAATATAGAAGTGAGAAAGAGGAGAAAACTCAACTTTGCAATATTTCTCAAGTTCTTAATTTTCTTATGTACTGAAAAAGTGAGTGTTCTTAAGTCAAGCCATTATCTGTAACTGAATTACTCATGTTATAGGAGTAGTTCCTTCTTTGTATTCTTGAGAGTTCTTAGGTTGAGTTACCTGAGTTTGATATTGGTTAGAGTTAATCAATATCAAGGTGAGTTCTTAGCAGAGTTGTCAAGGTAGGTTTGTAATAGAGTTGTTACAAACTAACTGATCCTAGAGTTAGGTTCAAATCAAGTCTGTAATCAAGAGTTTAATTATAGTGGATTGTTCAGTACTTGTGAGTTCAAGTCATGGTTTTTCATTCCTAGATCAAGGAGGTTTCCACGTTAAATCACTGTGTTCTTTACTTTCCTGTAAGGTTTTAGTTTTTCAGTGCTTTACTAGTTTATTGCCTGTGTCTGACTCTAAGGGAACTGGTCTCTCATAGTGTGGTTCAACCCCCTTATGTTTTATCAATTAGTATAAGAACCAAAATACTCTAAAAGGTTCACACCTAGAGTGATTTGGTCATCATGGCTGCTCCATCTAATCTAGAAGAAGGGCAATCTACTACTACACTATCGAGATTTAATGGGCAGTTCTATGGGTGGTGGAAAACAAGGATTATGATTGATTATAGCTGAGGACAGTGAGCTGATAGATGTAATACTTGATGGTCCTAATGTTCCATTTAGAGAGGTTAAAGAAAGAGACATAACTAGAATGTATGTTATAAGTTGGAGAGAGTATGATGATGAAGATAGAAAGAAAGTTTAGAAGAATTACAAGGCCAAGAAACTACTAGTTTGTGGCATAGGTCCAGATAAATACAACAGGATTTCTGCCTGTGAAAATGCTAAGGAAATCTAGGATTGTTTGAAGATTGCTCATGAAGAAACCATTGATATGAAGGATTCAATAGCTGATATGATAACTTCTCAGTATGAAACCTTCACCATAAAAAAGGACAAACTATCCAAGAGAAGCACACCAGATTCGCTTCAATCACCAATGAGTTGCACTACTTAGAAGAATCATTTCTTTGTACAAATAGGTGAGAAATATTCTAGAGGTTCTACCTAAATACTGGGAAAGCTAAGTGGATGCTATCACTATGGTAGGGTGATAACACTCACCTATACCATTCATGTTGGTAGAGGACGGACGTTGTCAATAGCTTAACTTATATTGAGATCGAATCCACGAGGAGTGACATAAGATTTCTAATCATATGGGTGTCAATAGTTAATAAAAAAATACCCGTAATGTAAAAAAAGTAAAATTCATTATTTAAAATGGGGAGTTAATTTGGAACAAGGATTTATCACTATCAACACAAATCAACAAATTAAAGCAACACTTGTGATTTAAAATTCAATATGAGAACGATCTTGGGATTATGCCTACCTAAGGGAAAGTTATGCATGGGTGCATGAAGATTTGGTGAAAGCTCTAGTTATTAACAATATGGTTGGATAGCTTTAAGGCCCTTGAGGCTAGTTTGTCAGCAAAGCCTCATGGATATCACCCATTGACTCTTTCGAGTACCTAACGAGTGTGTAAATTAAAACCACCTAATGCCTCACTTGGGAATCCCTATTTCTAGAAAGATGCCTAAGGCATAGTTAACTCTCTATTCACCTTTATTTCTAAGATGGCTAAAGAAATCAACTACATCCATTAATTGTCCACTATTGCTTTGTCACCCATATCCCTCTTTCAAGGATGATATGGGTTCCGAAATTTCACCCACACCCCTCTTTCATGGATAGTATAAGCTTTCAAGAATTAGGGGTTTTCACCCACAAATACATTTTGAATATTTGGGGTTTTCACCCACAAACCCCAACTATTTCAAACAAGAAATAATGAAACCCATCATCAACAAACTAGAATCTACACAAATACATCACATCCCACACATAATTGCACCTTAGTTCAACTTAATCCTAAGACAATAAATTTAGCTACTAATTAAGTAAAAGGGAAGAAATATACCAAAAGGTTCATTCAAAACATCCATGAAAATGGAAAGTAAGAAGATTCTCCCAATTACACTTCAATTCCACCAAATTCAACTTGAAAAGTCAAATATACAAATTTCCCCAATTAGTAAGGTTCTAAGATTGCCAAAATTCAATTCTTCAAAGTGTAAAATGTCAAATGGGAAAGGGTTTTTGCAATTTAAGGTATTTGGGGTCGGCTGGGTAAAACGACAAAATTTTCTCTAGGAAAAATCCCACTAAGCCGCGATCGAAGTAGCCTATCCGCGATCGTGGCTACCATGACCGCGATACGATCACCGCAATCGCGGTCCTTTGACATAACTTGACCGGCCGCGATCGTGGCAAATGAGACTGATTTTCGCTTTAGGTCTTCCAATTGTACTTCTTTTCTCCTTTTTTTTTTTATCCTTTTTAGCTAAAATCCACATCTTTCCTTCTCATCACTTGTATGCCTGCAAAATATGGAAAATAGTGCATTTAATCATAAATTTGTCTCATTTATACATTCAAATCATAGTAGTGTGCCTGAATGTCGAATGCAAATGAGTGGTAAATACACCACTCATCAACACCCCCAACTTAAATCTTTGCTTGTCCTCAAGCAACACTACCTCTTACCATGAGACAATGCATATTTAAGCCCCTTTTATACAACCCAATGATCACAATGACTTCAGGCTTGGTTATTACCATAGGTATCTCTTTAAACGTAGGCAAAGCTATCCTCACGACACCCCTAAACATGAAATGCAATTTGTAAGGATGCAAAAGACTTTAAAAAACAACAATGCAACAATCACTGACACTTTAGAAGTGACTCACTTTTGACCTCGACTTCACTATACTCCTTTTTGCCTCGTTTTTTGGAAGATGACAATATCGCCTACCTCAAATTTGTTTACATGCCTCCTCATAAGAAGAAAAAACCTACACACACCAAATTATCACATATACAACAAGGGATTTAAGTGCAAAACACTCTCTCTCACAAGGATTCTCGATTGCAACAAGTACCATACCATAGGCTTGCTCATATTTTCAATTGCCACTATAATGAATACACTTGGTTGGAGACCTCGAAGGGCTTTTTAAGCTTGTAACATAGGTTCGGGGAAGGTTAGGATATCATTTAGAAACAAAGTGGCTATACCCTTCTTGAATATCTACATCATACTATTCCATCCAACTTTTGACCATGGACCACTTCTTTTGTTTTCACTCTTTAAACATGTGCCTACTTTTATTACGTGGATTCACCTAACTTGAGAAAGAATTTTATTTTATCACTTTTCCTTGTAAAATTCATGCATTTCTTTCCTTTGTTGGGTTATTTCTTTTTACTATTCATTTGTTCTCGTTGTTTAGCTCTTAGGCACTTACTTACAATTTCGTGGCCCAAAGTTGTCTTTCCAATCTTCACCACCCCCAACTTAGGCTTTTAGCCTTAAGTTACATTTTCAAGTTCAAGTAGGGTAGGGTTCAAAAGACGGATAAAAGTCAAATGGCTAACGGCTTGTAATGTGGTTGCCAAAGAAAGGTTCAAAGGCTCAAAGTGGGTGACTAGGGAAAACATCTACGCAATGGTAGGCTTTTAGGCTAGAGTTGATTTCCAAGTTCACAAAAATGGCCTAGGATTATTTCACCAACCAAGTATAATTAAAATTAGCCTTGAGAGACTAATGAGGCAAGTTCTAGATAGTACAAGTATACATGAGATTTAAATAAATAAGCTCACCACACATAGCATGCAAACTCGCAAATAAGGCTCAATTGCCCATCCCGCTAGAAAAAAATGGAGTATCTACCAAATATTTTTGTAAGCCAAAATTTTGGAGTCATAAAAAGAGGAAAATTATTGTTACAAGGTCGCTCACGTCCGTGCCCTTGATTTTCAAAAAAAAATTAGACAGAGGAGGATGTTTGCTTTGCATTTGCTCCATGAATAATTTGTTATTTATGGCCCCAAACCAAGCCGACGTATAACATTTTGGCTTTTATACAGGTAGACCATATGGCTACTCAGACTTTTCCATAGGTATAAGTGAGATCCCAAATCCAAAATGCTATGGGTACTCAAACTTCCCCTGCATTTATAGCTTCGATGTTATGGGTACTAAGGTTTTCCCTGCATCCATGGCTCAAAATGCAATCATGATGATTTTCCTTTAAGAATATCATCACTAAATCCATCATAGGGAAAGGATAGTCCAATATCACCATAATCAAAATAAAGATAAAGTAAGAATCTAAAAACAAAGCAAAACAACTAATGCATGAAATATAGGCACTGTCAGAGTGCCCCAGTATTATAACCCAAAAGAAAAAAGTAAAAATCATCCAAAAGAACATAAAAACATCTAGAAATATCTCAATAATACAGGTCTAAATAAAATGAATGTGGAGACAGGTACCCCCAACTATGAAACTTACAGTGTCCTCACTGTATAAATAATAAAGCACAAAGAGAGATAAGGGTGCTCCTTGAAACCACATCAAGAGTTTCTCTCGCTCTCGCTCTCTGCATCACCACCTGCATCCTCAGGATTGGACCACTTGATTGGGGCCTCATCATCATTCTCCACTCGGAGGAAAGGAAGTCTATCTTAGGTTTTTTGGACCTTTCAAAGGCCCTCCACCCCCTTCTATATCTTTCTAAAGAATTTGTCCTTCTTCTTCTCCATTTTGATCATCTTTCCATATAAAACTCGAAGTTCCTTGTGAGACTTTTCCAAGGATGAATAGGCTCTGTAAAGCCTAGCAATGGTAGCTTTCTTCTTCCACTGGTCCTCCCAATACTTCTCATAATTAAAGCGAGACACATATGAGTGGTGTCCTAGGGTATTCCTCAACCCCGGCTCTCCTACAAAGCTCAGCAATCAAAGAGGGGAAGTTGAGATGCGTTCCACCATGTTTCTTAAAGAACCTTATCTCTGAGAGAACAAGCCAACCAATATTCAAAGGAATGCCATCTAAAATGCAAGCAACCATTCTGTCCCACAAATTTTGAACCGATGTTATATGGGTGTAAGAGGACACCCGGCTAGAAATAATAGTCAACCAAATTTGGATCTTGGTAGTGAAGTCATTCATAGATATGTTCCTATTGGTCTTCGCCTAAGAGACCTCCTTTCCTGGACTTAGCCTTTCTGCTAACCAGATTCTTGAATCATATCCTTTTGCTTCAAACTTATCCATGTTTGCATTCGGGAGCCCATAGATGTCATTAATTTGCTCCACCCTAAAGTCCACCTCCTTCCCCTAGATCCTGATAATCTTGAAGGATGGGTTTGAGAAAGATACTATGCTAAGGTTAGCGTAGAACTCTCGAACCCACTGCTTATTTACCTTACAAAGATTCGGGGAAAAACACCACCACCCAGTGGCCACGAACCTATCGTGAAATGCCAAAAGCTTTTATGACATTTTCTCCAAGAATATTCCACTCTCCAAAAGTAGCTTTGATCTCAGATGATCACCATAACACAAAGTGTGACACGAATCTAACTTGATCATAATCTTCGATGATATAATCCTGAAAAATATGACAACGCCATAAAAACATTAATCATCGACATTTTCATGCACAAACTATGCTATGTTGTCAACTAAAGCTTATGGGATGGTTATTTGGTGGTGTTTGGACAAGAATTTGAATTGCAGAATTTTTGGCCCATGCTGGATTTCAGCCTCAGATATAGCGATCGCAGGACATCAGCGCGATCACAGTATCTGAGACTAGTTCAAGTCAGAATTTTCAATAGTCCAAAAATCCAAATTGTAAGCCAAAACATATTCCAAAACAAGAATCAACACTAAAATTATTGAACAATATTACTAGGTACTCGATTATTCCTTAGAATGTGAAAACACCTAGTTATGAACTTATTTGGAAATTTTATCATGCACTTGGTGTGCACCCTACATTTTACTCAATTTCAAACACAATTTGGGTACTAAAGACTTCCCCGTATGTGTGTACGCCATTTCTAGCAGCTAATCACCACACAAGTATAATTGAACAAGTATTTAACCATGAAAATCATAATTGTAGGCCTTCCTTATATCATGTATTCTATGGCCTATTTTCAATACTCAAATCATGAGGTCATGACACTTATTGGAGGAAATGATGTAAGAGGTATGCTCAAATGCTTTTGAATGCCCAAAATATGCCTAGGAGTGGGTACAAATTGAGAGAAAAGTTGAGAAGAGAGTGTAAGAGAAATGAGAATCTGATGGTTTTTTAAACTAATTTAACTTTAATCTATTCACTTTTACCAAAATATCTAACAAAACACCAATCGATTTATTAAAAGACAGGTCCTCCATTAAATGCCTCATCGACTTAATACAAGCCTCTGATAAATGGCAAAAGTCATGAGATTAATACTCGCACCAAGGTCACAAAATGTTTTTTCAAACTTATGTGTCCTGATGGTGCATGGAATTGTAAAGGCCCTAGAGTCTTCCTTCTTTTATGCTATTGCGCTACTCATGATAGCACTATACCCGTAGGTGACTTCAATTGTGTCACCTTCAACAAGTTTCATATTTGACATCAACTTCTTATAAGCTTAGCATACCCCAAAATCTCTTGGCTAGCCTCGAGTAATGGGATATTGATAAAGCAGGTTCTAAGCTTAGCCATGAATTTCTTGAGCTTAAGCCTTTGGGGAAACAGAGCTGGGATTTGAATGGTAGGAATACATAATTTTGTGGCTTATCATTCTCTACCACCTCCACATCAATTTCCACCGATTCCTTTTCACTCCTTTTTTCTTGAAATTTCAGGGCTTCTTATTTTGGGTCAATCACAACCTTTTTCTTCATATTCAAGTGCTCAATATTGGGATCTTTTGACCCCACACTTTCTCTATCAACTTCTTTCAAATGATCCCCAAGGGTCTTTCCACTCCTAGTGACTATGGCTAAACCTTGAGCATTATTTTTTGGACTCACAATGGTGTTACTAGGAAGACCTCATTTTTTTCAAGCATTAAGTTGAGTGGAGATTCGCCCGATTTGAGTCTCTAATTGCTTAATAGAATCAGAGTGGGATAAAACCATTTGGATGATTTATGAAAATTCATCATTCAATTCACGGACCATATTGTCCATTCCCTCTACTTTTATAAAAATTCTTGCCAAGACGTCTCGATTTTGTATTTGTCGGGGTCAACAGTATTTGCATCTTTGTTCTTTTCCTGGTCATGAGGGGGTATATAATGATCATACTCTCAGTCTTTGTCCCTTCAATCATGGTCACGATCATGATTCATCCAACCTTGATTTTCACCATGCCTTTGATAAGCTGGGAGGGAACCCCCTCCCCTACCCCTGTGAACAGTTAGCCAGATGTTGAATCTCTTCATCAAGCTTCCTGGCCTCTTCATCGTCATAGGTCTTGGATTCTATGGCATTCACCCTTTTATGGGTGCACCCATCACATGCTTAGTTAAAAGCTCCAATTGTGTTATCATTTTTGCCATGTTTTCCTCTCTCTCTTCATCTCTCTTCTTTTGCTCTCTATCAACAAAGGAGGTAGTAAGGGATCCTTTTGGTACCTCGACCTTATAGGTGTGCCGCCCTCAATTTTTTTGGTAACTTCCTCAAGCAAGTTTGTAGCTTCATGATAAGTCAACTTCACAAGATAGCCCCCCACCGCATTATCTACCACAATTTTATTTTGCAGATTAAGAGCCCGGTAGAGGATTTGGAGAAATATCTTCTCTAGGACCTCATGATTGGGACATTGCATGAGTTTATTGTTGAATCTTTCCATACCTCGTACAAGGGTTCTCTATTCAATTGCCAAAAGTTAGTGATTTCATCAAGTAATTGTAGCATCTTGGATGGTGGAAAGTACCGGTCGAGGAAGGCAACAGTGAGTTCATTCCATGAAGTAATTGATCTGGTTGGAAGAGATCAAAGCCACAATACTACCTCTCCCATTAGAGAAAATAGGAAGAGGCATAACCAAATGGACTCTTGGGTTATGTGTGCAATATCAATGGGTGTGCACACTTCTACGAAGTTATTCAAATGCAAATTGGGGTCCTCATGGTCTTGTCCCCCTAAAAGTCCTTTCATTTATAGCACATGCAACAGGACACTCATTACGTGAAAGACTCTATTCCCATAAGTAGGCGGGATACGGATGCACTTATTCTACCAATGTTATGAAACTGCTCCTCGTCATCAAGAGGATCATTGAAGGACCCAAAAATTCTTGAATTGTCATTTATAGTTTCGTGAACACTAGGGGAATCACCTAAAAGGAAATAAAAACAACAACCAAAAGAAACACACACCACTACGGGTATAACCTAAGTAAAAATCAACACCTCACAAGTGAAATATAAATTTCACTACCCACCAATGGCACCATTTTGATAACTCTCACCTATACCATTCAAGTTAATAAGGGAAGGTCACAACTTATGTTGAGGTCGAATCCACGAGGAGCAAAATTAGATTTCTAATTATATGTGTGTTAATAGTTACTAAAAAGATACTCATAATATAAACAAAGTAAAATTCATAATTTAAAATTGGGGGGTTGATTTGGAACAAGGATTTATCACTATCAACTCAAGTCAACAAATTAAAGCAACACTTGTGAGTTAAAATTCAATATGAGAACGATCTTGGGATTATGTCTACCTAAGGGCAAGTCATGCATGGGTGCATGAAGATTTGGTGCAAATTCTTGTTATTCATGATATGGTAGGCTAGGTTAAAGGTCCATGAGGCTAGTGTGTCAATAAATCCTCATGAATATAACCTATTGACCCTTTTCTAGTACCAAACGAGTGTGTCAATTAAAACCACCTAATACCTCAATTGGGAATCCCTATTTCTAGAAAGATGCCCAATACATACATAACTCTCTATTTACTCTTATTTTCTAAAATGGCAAAAGAAAGCAAGTACATCCATTAATTATCCTATTTCTTTGTCACACATAACCCTCTTTCAAAAATGATATGGGTTCCAAAAGTTCACCCACACCTCTCTTTTATGGATGGTGTGAGCTTTCAGGAATTTGGGATTTTCACCCACAAATCCATTTTAGGTATTTAGGGTTTTCACTGACAAACCCCAACCATTTAAAACAAGCAATGGTGAAACTCATCATCAACAAACTAGAATCAACATAAATACCTCACATCCCATACATAATTGTACCTTAGTTCAACATAATCCTAAGACAAGTAAATTTTGCTACTCATAAAGTAAAGAGGAAGAAATATACCAAAAGGTTCATTTAAAACATCCATGAAAATAGAAAGTAAGAAGATTCTCCCAATTATACTTCAATTCCACCAAATTCAACTTGAAAATTCAAATACACAAATTACCCCAATTAGTAGGGTTCCAAGATTTCTAAAATTCAATTGTTCAAAGTGTAAGATGTCAAATGTGAAAGGGTTTTTGCAATTTAAATGATTTGGGGTCGGCTAGGTAAAATGACAAAAATGCCCCTAGGCAAAATCCCGCTAATCCACGATCACAACAATATGTCCATGATCGCGACTACCACATCCGCAATAGGATCACCGTGATTGCCTTCTTTTGACCTGACTTGACCGGCTATAAACGCAGCCATTAGACTACAATTGTAGTAACTAAGACTAATGTTTGCTTCAGGTCTTCCAGTTGTACTTATTTTGTCTTTTTTGATCCTTTTCAACTCAAAGCTACATATTTCCTTCTCACCACCTGTATGCCTATAAAATATGGAAATTAGTACATTTAATAACAAATTTGGCTTATTCATACGTTCAAATCATGGTAGTGTTCATGAATATTGAGTGTAAATGAGTGTTAAATTCACCACTCATCACAAGGAATCTAAAAACTCCCACTATGGATGAACTTTATGGTAATTTAAAGACAGATGAAGTTAAGAAGCAGCAAGGTAAAGAGAAAAAAAAAGTAAAAAGGGAAAGAACTCTGGCATTGAAGGCTTTTAAGACATATTCAAGTGAAGAAGATATTGATATTGCCTATTTGGAAAAAAAATTGTTAGAGAAATAAAGAAAAGTGGTCAACTTCAAAGAAGAGGAAGCAGCAGCAAGAAGGGAGGCACAATTAAAGTTTGTCGCAAATGTGGAAGTCCTAAGCATTTCATTAAGGACTGTCCAATGCTAAAAATGGATTACCAAGAATATCTCAAGACTGAAGGTGACAAAGGAAAGAATAGGGACCTAGTTTCTTTAAAATCAAGAAGAAAGGCTACAGCTAATTATGCAGTAAAATAGGTGATATGCCCAAATTACACCTCTCTTATGAGAGAGTAAGCGGTTATTGTCAAATATATAACCTAACTAGGCTGGGGTCGAATCCTATAGGAAATATGGTGTTAATTAAGTTCTATGCAGATTAGTTGACTTTTAATCATTCGTTTTCTGAAAATAACTAGAGGGATTTGATTCAGTTCACAAATTAATGGTTTCAGTTTAACAAGATGAAATACGTGTAGTAGTACTCAAATTTGGAGAAATAGCAAGCTAGGGTTATGTCCACCTTGTAGTTTCCAATACTTTCTAACTATGGGCTTTACGAATTCATACATGCATCGTGCTTACAGAAAAATGTATTATATTTAATAACATAATCCTAGTGTTTCTCAACCATCAAGGACTAATTCACTTTAGTTCTGTCGAATCAAAAACGTTTACAAAAAACAATATGAAATCTCCAAGTATTTAATCTTGTTAAGGCATTAACGTATGAAATAGGGGTTGGAAATCCTATTTTCTTGTCACTACTCTCTTTTTCGAACATCAACCTTTCTTTTAAACAAGTTGTGTTTTAAGGCATATCCTCTATGTTTGCAACCACAAGAATTCAAGATAAGCGGAGAGAGTATGATGTAAACAAATCAATGTATAATGAATTCAAAACCCAAAGTGATATATTCTATGCTACACATTTGACCACTCCAACTTACCTGCAATGTTCCCATCACTCCTAAACTTACCACTGTTGACATGGATCTATTCTAAACCAAATTTGGTACTAATCTCCTCCTTAGTACTTCATGTATCTACACTTAATCAAAAACAATAAAAATGATTAGAAGGATAGGTTTCCTCCCACCAAGCGTCGTAGTTTCGGTCGTGGCTCGACTCTTATTTTTGTATTTTTGTTTAACATGATAAAATAAAAAATAAAATCATAGGTTGATTCCGATGAAGTGCCTAATTTAACATTGCGGCATGACTCGATAATCTTGACTACTAAGACTTCGTCAAGATACATCGATGATACCATTTGTACCTCATTTGCTGGATCAAGAAAATGCTTCATTACTAGTTCAACCACTTTGAAGTCACTCACATCCTTACTTGCAAGTTCAACCAAACCATTTATGGTCTCCACAACATACCTATCCTTAACTGGTACATCTCGCTCATCTTCATAGAATACATTAAAAATCGAGAAGACACTCATCTCCTTTTGTTGTTTTATAGACCGACATACTTCAAAACTAACTTTTTTCTCATTGAGCCTAAATTTTAGCTCATTCAGCTCCATGTCAACTAACACTCTCCTAGTTGCTAAGAATGGCCTACCCAAAATTATGGGTACTTTAAAGTTCACTTCACAATCAAGAATTACAAAGTCGACAGAAAATATAAAATTTGCAACTTTTACAAGTACATCATGTAGAATCCTAATCGGCTTTTTTACCGATTGGTCCTCCATTAAAGCCGCATATTGGTGGGCGTAGGCTCTCCCAAACCTAGTTTCTTGAAAATTGTCAATGGCATAAGATTTATACTTGACCCAAGATCACAAAGGGTCTTTTCAAACTTTAGTAGTCCAATCGTACATGAAACAGTAAATGCTCCCGGATTAGCTTTCTTCTGGACAATAGATCTTGTAGAAATAGCACTACAATGATGAAGATTGTCTACCGTTTTATAGCTCACAGTCCTTTTCTTCGTCAACAAGTCTTTCATAAACTTAGCATATCTGAGCTTCTGTTCCAGTGCTTCAACTAAGGGCATATTCACTGTCAACTGCTTCAACATAGCTATGAATTTGATAAACATGCCATCATTTTCATTCTTCTTTAATCATTGTGGAAATGGGGGTGGTGGCCTTGGGATTTCAGTTGGAACAACTTTTTCCTCCTTTCTTATGTCATGCTCCGCATCACTCACATTCTTCAGCTTAGGTCCTTGTTCCACTTCCGCACTCTTTTTTTTATGTTCCCAACTCCATAGTCACCACTAAAGATTCATCAACTATCTCCCAATCTATTTTGACTGCATCAGTATGAGAGAATGCTCCCAATCCTAGACTAGATAATATCTTACCACTCCTAGTGGTAATGGCCATACACGATCCATCAGTCCTCGAATTCTGAACTGTATCACTTGGTAGAGTCCTATTCTGTCTTTGGTTGAATACTATGGATAATTGGCTCATCTGCTGCTCTAATTGTTTAATAGCGATTGAGTATGAATTTACCAGTTGACTCATGGAAGCTATGTCACTCTTCATAGTAGTCACCCCAGAATTGGTTGCCTCAACTCCCTTTAATAGTTTCTCTATCATGTCCTCCATGGACATTTTTCCTGAACTGGTGGCAGCATTATCACGACTTTCAGGAGGTACATACAGTCTACTCCTATCACTTTTATTCTTCCAATCTCCTAGATGATTCCAATCTTGGTTTCTTTGACTGCCGGTCCGAAAACCCCCTGGTTATGCAAATAGTTAGACTCTTTCTCAGTGTTTGATTCAGCTCTCTTACCGTAGGACCCCATAGCTTTTACCTTTTCTACATTCCCTGATAGCAAATGTTTCATGAGTAGATCCATCTGGGTTTTCATGTGAGCCATACCTGATCATACTTATCTTCTCTCCTACGCTGCTTTGCTGATATTACACTAGACCCAGTATTGCTTGTTACCACAGAATCTCTAGTATGCCAAGATCTTCTTGTCTTAGTCATCCTTTCTATCATGTCTGCAGCCTCAATAAAGGTGAGCTTCATAAAAGCTCCTCCTGCAGCATTATCCATTATTGGCTTTGTAAGTGAGTTCAAGCTCTGTAGAATATTTCCATCAAGTTTTCATCGGTCATTTTATGGTTTGGGCATTGAGTCAACATTTTTTTAAACCTCGCCCAAGTCTCATGCAAAGCTTCATTAGCCAATTGCCTAAAGTTGCTGATCTCATCCCTTAACTGTAATATTCTGGAGGGCGGAAAGAACCTTTTTAGGAAAGCTCCTTTCAATTGCCTCCAGTTTGTTATAGAATCAGGAGTCAGCTCATTCAACCACATAGTTACCTCTCCAAACAGAGACAGTGGGAATAATCTAAAATGTATAGCATTTTGTCCCACTCCAGGATTATCAAATGACTTACAAATACTGAAAAAATTCACCAAATATAGATTTGGATCATCACCAGGTAATCCACTAAAGAGTCCTTTCAGATTCAGTAGTTGGATCATAGTACTGGTGATATTGAATTTCACCCCAGGAGCTAGTGGCGGTAGAATAATTGCTCCTGTAGATCCATTTCCATCTAAATCGTCCTTATTATTGTCAACATCAAACTGTGCAGCTTGGCGGTCTAGCCTTTCTCTGAATGGACAATTTTGATTTACAGGTGCAACTACCCCTGCTGTACACCTCCTATTAGCCGGGTCAGTTAAATTATCATCTCCGAGGCCCTCTTCATCTAGATTAGGTACTCGACCTGGGTTATTTGTATTCTATTAATTTAATTGAGCATTATCTAAAGCGGCTAATCTTTCAGCTTCTTATTGGTTAGCTATTCTTTCAATGAGATGAGGTTCAGGATAGAAGGGTAATAATGGTTCTCCTGAACTTATGGTTCATGGCATAAACAAACAAAAATGATCTTGTAATGAACAAAAACAATAAATAACGTAAAATAAGGAAACTGGACTAACAGTCAATTAACACACATAAACTCAATCGACAACCGTACTCCCCGGCAATGGCGCCAAAATTTGATACACCGGAATTACACCTCTTATGAGAGAGTAAGTGCTCGTTGTCAAATATATAATCCAACTAGGTTAGGGTCGAATACCACAGGGAATATAGTGCTAATTAAGTTGTATGCAGATTAGTTGACTTTTAATCATTCGTTTTCTGAAAATAAATAGGGGGATTTGATTCAGTTCACAAATTAATGGTTTTAGTTTAACAAGATGAAATACATATAGTAGTATTCAAATTCAGAGAAATAGCAAGCTAGGGTTATGTCCACCTTGTAGTTTTCAATACTTTCTAACTATGGGCTTTACAAATTCATACATGCATTGTGCTTACAGAGAAACGTATTATATTTAATAACATAATCCTAGTGTTTCGCAACTATCAAGGACTAATTCACTGTCGTTCTCTCGAATCAAAAGCGTTTACCAAAAACAATATGAAATCTCCAAGTAGTTAATCCTGTTAAGGCATTAACGTATGAAATAAGGGTTGGAAATCCTATTTTCTTGTCACTACTCTCTTTTCTAAACATCAACCTTTCTTTCGAATAAGTTGTGTTTTAAGGCATATCCTCTATGTTTCCAACCATGAGAATTCAAGATAAGCGAAGAGAGTATGATGTAAACAAATCAATGCATAACGAATTCAAAACCCAAAGTGATATATTGTATGCTACAAGGCTTCTATAACCCTAACTAATAAACTTAGCTACTCAAGGGTAAAACGAAAATCACATTAGAAATATTCATCATAACAAAAACTAGAAGAGGATCTTGGTAGAGAAGATGAATAGCATTTATCCCTTGGTGTAAGACGCCTCTCTCCTCTCTCAAAATAATACAGAATAATGAATTCTGAATAAAAATTCAGCATTAAGCCTTTTAATAATCTCTTCTCTCATAATTGCCTTCTAAGTCCCTGAACTAATTATAAATGACAAACTAGTCTTGGACATAGTTTCTAGGTGCCATATTTGGTCCAGACTGCTACTCTCTCTTGTGTCATATGCCATCCGCATTCCATAGTCCCATTATGTCTTCATCTACTTCATTAATACTTGAAATCATACTAATCAGATCGGTTAGCTCAATTACATAGAAGTAGAGTAAAAACATAAGAAACTAGGCACTTTGTTCTCTAAACTTAGCTAAAATATGGATAATTTATGGTGCTTAGGCGTATAAATACACCAAAGATCAGTAGGCCCAAGCAGTATGGGGAGATTCTTCCAGTGATTCTAATAAAGCTGAAAAGGCTGAAGATGTGTCTATGCTAGCTATGGAAGAGTGTGAAGTTACCTATTATTCCTTGTTTTCTATTATGGAAAACACTGAAGATGAAGAATAAAATAAGGTAACTCTTTCTGACATTAAGGAAAACTTAGATAACTACTCTACTATAAAGATAAAGAACCTAGGAAATGTGTTGATTGATTCTGTATGTGAACTGGCTACCTAGAAAAATGTTCTAGTAGAAAAGTAAAGAATCAGGAGCTTTAGTTAATTGTGTTAACTCTCCATATATATATGAAATTAAGGAACAGGTTACTAAGTTAAAATCTGAAAGTCTGAGTTTGGTGATTCAACTGGAGAAAGTAAATTATACTGATGATAAAGGGAAGAAAAATGCTCTAGAAGAGAAAGTAAAGAATCAGGAGCTTGAATTAATTGTTTTAACTCTCCAAATATTTGAAATTGAGGAATAAGTTACTAAGTTGAAATCTAAAAATTTGAGTTTAATAAGTCAACTAGAGAAAGTAAATGATTATGATGGTAAAGGGAAGAAAGAAGCCCCAAGGCTTTAAATTGAGCTTGAAGAAAAGTTAAAAGATTCTCAAAAACATCTTATGACTGCAGTACATAAGAATAAAGAATTATAAAGGGACCAAGTCCGTATAAGATAAGAACCCAACAAATCTCTAAAATGGACCAAATCTTCTAAGATCCTTTCAAATTTAAGTGGTCAAAGTGTCATTAATGGTAAAGGTCCTAGATATTAATATCAAACCCAGTCATTTGTGTCTCAAGGGAAAAATATTTATTGTATTGGAAATAGGGTCCATAAACCTCTATGTACTGATTGTGGAAGAGATGGTCATATGAAGAAAAGCTGTCAAAGTTGGTTTAGGGCTAGAATAAATAGTTTTAGATATGATAGCAAGGTATTACCTATCCTAAGGGTTCAAACCCTTGAAGAATATAAAGAAGCTCTCATTACCTAGATGGGCAAAGAAAGATTTGATCATAATCTTTTCTTCCTACTAGGAACTCAAACTCAAATGGGGTCCCAAATCTAACAAATGACTTTGTTTGTAAGTGGGAAAAAAAGGATTACAGTCAGAACAGTTGTATTGATAATAGATGTTCAAAAGATATGACTGAAAGTCTGACTGTATTTTCTATAATAAGAAACTTCAAGATAGAGGTGTCTTATTTGGAAAAGGTAATAAGGTTAAATTCTCATCTGATGGAAGCACTGTATTAGGCTTGAAGTCATGGAAAGTTATTCTTAAAGATAAGAGAATCAAAAATGTAAATGTGGCTGATTTGGAGTCTGTGGATGATTAGGAATTAACTTTCTTAAGTGTTCAAAGTGAAGATTCTGATTTATGGTACAAAAGGTTGGGACATGTAAAGCCCACTTTGCTGAACAATTTGTTTCAAGGGATCTGGTCCATGGGATGCCAAAGCTGAAATTTCCAGACAACACATCCAAAGTAGAGGAGAAAAGAAGTATGTGTTTATTAGTGTGGATGACTTCTCCGGGATCACCTAGAAAATATTCGTGAGAACCAAGGATGAAATCTATGAGGCTCTAGTTATTATTTGTGCCTAGAAAACTCAAATAAAGTTATACTTGTGGGCTATACCTCATCAAGCCAAGAATAAAAAGTTTCAACAAAAAGGAACTCTATGTGTTGAAGAAAGTTTTCTTGTGATCTTTGATGAGTTAGGAAAGATGGTGAATCCAGATGAAAATAAAGATTCAAAACTTAAAAAACTCATTCCTATTCAAAGGGATAATATTGATGAGATGACGGTCAAGGACAAATTGAGGCAGAAGGGAATGATGAAAGAGTCATAGTGATCCAAGATCTTAGTCACAAACCCCAACTCTAGTTGAAGAATAACAAGAAGGGTCTAGTCAAAATATTCAGGGACCTGGTCCTAGTGAAACTTATCTTAGAAGGTCAAACTAGAGGCAAATATCTTCTCACCCCTTGACATTATAACTTTACCTTTAGAGGCTGGATCTCAAACAATAGCTTTAGTCAGAAATTTCATGGTTTTCTTAGCATTTTTGTCCCAAAGTAAGCTCAAAAATGTAAAAGAGGTTCTAAAAGATATTGACTAGTTTAATGTAATGCAAAAGGAACATTGGAAATTTAAAGGATGTTAAGTTTGAGACTTGGTCCTCAGACCTATTTACAAAACAAGTTTGGAAAAAAGTGGTGTATTGAAATAAATAAGTTGAAGCTGGGTTTGATAAAATTAACCTAACCTACTAAATGGATCAGTTTATCTTCCTAATATTGGCTATGATTAGGAGACAGGTATCCTTGGTAAAGAAGGTACATATTTGTCTAACTCAGTACTATACCTTTGCAGGTATAGACCCATAGGAATAATTTTTGAGGAAAAAGGTTGAGGCAAACAAAATGGAGAATTCACTCAAGAAAGAGAGGACCTGGTTCCATCTCTCAAGTTATTACCGAAATAAAGCGCTTTAAAAATTCATAAAATTCTGTCTTAAAATCCACATGTCTCTCCATATCTAAACAAAAGCTATCAATCACAACAAATGTGAAGAGTCGCACCTATTAAAGTCAGACGTATTATTTCAAAAAGGCACTTTCTAAATGCCAAACGGCCACCTCCCTTAATTACACAATCAAAACTTTTTACTTTACTCTTCTCTATAGAAATTCAAATCATCTTTCTCAATTGCCCATATTCTCTAAATCAAACTAGTCCTATTCTCTCTCACACACAAAACAATTGAAATGGCAGGCATTTACACTTCCTTAACCCTTATTAAAGTCCCCAAAGTAGATAAAGCCCCATAAAATCAATCTAAATAATTCCAAATCAAACACTATGATCCTTTAACACCCAAAACCATAAAAGAAGGCTCATTAAGTCCTTAAGAAGAACCTGTGTTAACTCCACCCACTGAATCCTCTCTAAAAATTCAAGAACCCGAAAGTAAACCTTTTCTTATCAAAACTCTAGCTTCCATTAAAAACCTTATTGAGTCATCCATGGAGGTAGATTTAAATGGGTGTTGGTTCACCAATTTAACAATAAGTGTCTTAATCCAAAGTTCCTCTTTCCTTGGAAGAACTAAAATTACCAGAAGATTCTCAAATTTCTATTTCTTCTGAAGAACTAGAAAAGTCTAAAGTCTCAAAAACCATACAAAACCTGGTTCCCCTACTCCCTCAGATTCAAACTCTATTTTTGCTTGATTGTATGACAAAAAAATACCTGTAAAGAGGTTTGATCTTTCTAGTTGTGTAAACTGGGTAGCTTTAAATTTTCTTCTACTTACATATGATACCAAGGAAAGCTCTATTAGTGCAAAAGAGCAAATAATAGGTTAAAAGGATAATGTGATAAAGGATGGAGAGATTGGGATACCTCCAAAAAAGAAGGATGGGGATAAGGATGAACTACCACAGAGGTGGCCTGTGAGAAAATAAAAAGGCAGTAAAGGCAATAAGAAAGTGATTTATTCTAGTGTAAAAGTTGCTAAATCATATTCTACTAGGGGATCTGAAAAGAACATGTTAGTGGATGTAATGAAGGCCAGCAAGTCTTTGATCACTAAGAGAAGAAATCTTAAGAAAGGTGTTTCAATGGAAAAGGAGAAAAATGTTGAAGTTGTAGACATTGGAGAGGGTGAGAACATTGATCTTGATATTGTTGCTGCAACTGACAAAATTAGAAATGATATTTATGTTGCTGGAAGGATCAGATCCTCCCATTCAAAGTCTGGTATCCCTACGGGGATGAAAAAGAAACATATGCTACTAAGAAGAAGAAATTCTCTTAGGGACCTGGTCCTAAGAAGAGAAAAGTTATTGAAAAAGAATAAAGCAGTGATCCAAAAGAAGGAGAAAGAAAAAAAATAAAGATGCATCTAGAGAGAAAATGAATGAAATTTTAAAAACTTAGAAAGTAATGTCTAGGAGAGTGTTTGATCCCAGGATTTATGAGAAATCTGGGATGGTTGAGTTGGTGAAATATGTCGAATACTAAGGATGGCTATACCTCCTCAAGGAACCAGCTCCCATGGCCTTTGAAGAGGAAGTAAGAGAACTTTATTACACAATATATTTCTCATAGGATAGGAGCTTGAGTGTCCAAGTGCAAGGAAAAAAAACCAGACTGGATGAAGAGTTACTAGGAAAAATCCTAAATATGCCTGTTATAGGGGTGAGGACTATTGTAAAGCAACAAGCTTTAACTAAGTTCATGATGGATGCTTCTAAGGTAGGATGAACATCAATAGCTGGTGTGAAAATGAAATTTATCACAAGTAAGTTCAATTGGTATTTGAATTTATGAACAAGGTCCTTTTTCCCAAGTTTAAGAAAAGGACCATTGGTTCAGTTGTTGATTTGTTTCTGATTTAGTGTTTGAGTAAATTTGAGTTGATAAGTTTACATGCTCTAATTTTAGAGCACATGCATAAGTTCATCCATGAGAAGGAAGGCAAACATGGGATGCCTTATGGGTACTTCTTAAATAAGGTGTTTGATCACTTTGGAATAGTTGGGAGTAAAGGGACTCCAGGAATAGTCAAACAAAAGTTTAATCTAACAACATTAGTGGAAAATAAATGCATTAAAGGAAAAGTGAGAACTCGATCCTAAGTTTTAAAGTTATTGGTTGCTTAGGAGAATTTAAGAATGGAAATGAAGTAGGTGGGGATTAAGCTATCTACTAAGGATGTTGAGATAGTGCACTTGAAAATGCAAAATTAAAAGTTGTCCTCAGAGGGATCGGGTGTCATCGAGGAACTTGCAGCAGAAAATGCAAAGCTCTAAACCAAGGTTACAAAACTCACTCAAGAGGTTCAAGATTTAAATGTAGAAGTTAAAAATATCACTAAGAAGTTGTTGGATGATCATGTTGTTGAGGCTGCCATAATAGAGTTATTGCTCAAATGCTTCTCCTCTAAGCCCCCCTCTACCTGAGTCTTATCATCCATGTGTCATTCTATCATCCCTGTGTTTGTTTTTAGTTTCTGTTATGGTTTTTAAAGAAAGTTATTTATGTTTTCTGGTATATTGTAATGGTACTGATCTTCCTTAACAATGAATGAATTCCTGGTTGTGTGTTTCATTTGTTTTTTTTAATTTTAAAATAAACTATTTTTCATGTTAGTGTTGCCCCACTAGCCATGAGTTAACCATCTTGTGCTTATTTTATTCTTAGTTTATTGTAATTACTTTTTAATGATGCCAAAAGGGGAAATATTGAATTCATGTGGTAGGGACCAGGCATGACCAATTCATGAGGTAGGGACCAGGTATGACTAGGTGTATGTGTGATGCATGATGTGTTAGGGACTAAGTATTAGATATGTAACCTATGTGTGCTGCATGATATATTAAGGACCAAGTATCGGGTGACTATGTGTTGAATGAGTGTTGATGGTAATAATGATGCCATATTGACAAGGGGAAGAATGTTGAATGATGTAGGTGAAAAAATAAATTGAATGAACATTGATGAGTGCAAGTATAATGATAGGGGGAATATTGAAATACAGTGGATGAGTTTCTTATGTCAAATGACAATAAGGTACCAGGTCCCTTTGTTGCATGATATATTGACAGGGGCAAGCATTTTGCATAATGATAAAAGGAACATTTACAGACAGTAGTGGTAACCACTCTAACTGAGTAAGGTGAATAAATTTGGTGCTCCAAGTTCTGTGGTTAATTCTGTGGTTTGTCATCATCAAAAGAGGGGGAAATTTCTATATCTTGTTTAGATGATGATCAGCTGACAACAAAGGACCTGGTCTCTGAGTCTTCATGGAAATATATAGCTATCACATAGCCTACACAGCTTTATTGTCTAGTGCAACAAACTATGCAGGTAAGATGTGTACCATCTGGACACTTGGCCTAATCAAATTTCTTCCCTAATCATTATACTACTATAGAAGGAAAATGCTGTTTCTTAATTGGTGAGTTTTTGCAAATCAAAATATAAAAGTGAGAAAGAGGTGAAAACTCAACTTTGCAATATTGCTCAAGCTCTTAAATTTTTTATGTACAGAAAGAGTGAGTGCTCTTGAGTCAAGTCATGGTCTGTGACTGAGTTACTCATGTTATAAGAGTAATGCCTTCTTTGTGTTCTTAAGAGTACTTATGTAGAGTTACCTGAGTTTGATATTGGTTAGAGTTAATCAATATCAAGGTGAGTTATGGCAGAGTTATCAAGGTAGGTTTTTAATATTGTTGTTACAAACTAGCTGAGACTAGAGTTAGTTTCAAATCCAGTCTGTAATCAAGAGTTTGATTATAGTAGATTGTTTAGTGCTTGTGAGGGCAAGCCGTGGTTTTTCCTTCCTTAAGCAAAGAGGTTTCCACATTCAATCACTATGTTTTTACTTTCCTGCAAGGTTTTAGTTTCTTAGAGCTTCACTAGTTTATTGCCTATGTCTAACTCTAAGGCACCTGGTCCCTCATAAAGTGGCGCGACCCCCTTACGTTTCATCAAAACTATTTTGGTATGTGTATGGTACCATTAGAACCATATCAAAATTTCATACTAATGCAAAAAGAATTGATGAATTTCAAGTCCACATGATAGAGCCATGACCATTTTAGTACGGACAACAGTTGTTGGTTTCCTAGTGCAAATATTCTTTTTTTCAAACACAATGGTGTTACGACCCAATTTCACGAGTAATTATGGTACCTACCTTAAATCGCCATTAGGTAAACCAAACCATAGAATAGAACGATAAGTAATGGTCTAGTTGATGGAAAGTAGAATAATGACCAAACTTATACAAGTTATTCAATTATAATCCATAAAATATAAGGATGTTAGGAAAACTAAAGATAAATAAGGAAAAAACTAGAAATATCCTATGACCTAGTAAGGCTAGTACAAGATCATCCAACAAAAGAATAAGAGTACTTATAGTACTAAATATACAATACTCTCGAACAGAAAACCATCAAATAGAAAAAGAAGAGAAAGTTAGCTCCGGCTCTCAAAGCTCACCCTATCTTCGTACTCCGACCAACACTAGTACAGGCATCAATGGAGTCAACTAGTAATTAGATCTGCATCAAAAAATATGTAGATGAATAGCATAAGTACCAAAACAATGGGTACTTAGTAAGCATCCTCGGCCGACTAAGCTAAATCATAATAAAAGTATAATAAGATGCAGATAGTAAGCTATGATAAAGAAAAGGGCAAACCTAGAATCACACTTTAAATATTGAAAATAAACACTAAATATATAATATCAAAAGGAATGTAACTAACTATAGCCTAACTGGACCCCTGATGTGCCAGGATTTAACGGCATATTGAATGCTTAAAATAAGAAATTTATGCTTGGAATTAGGTTATCTTGTTGAATATGATATGGTTCTATGTGTTGTTACATGTAAAATAAGATGACAGTGGTGTTGGACTAAAAAAAAGAAAGAAAAGTTTGAAAAAAGGAACAGTGTTGGTCAAGCTACGAGTTGTCAAGGCACTTTACGAGTAGTAGCCAGACTCGTCAGGATACCAGAAGCAAAAGTAAAGTTGAAAAACTAAGTAAAGATTGACCATGACTTATAAGAAGTGGCTATAAGTCAGTAAGAATAGTCATCAAGAGAACAGTGAACATAGCCAAAGTCCTAAAGTGGAATAATAAAAGACTACGAGTTGTAAGGTCTGACTATGACTTTTAGTGAGCAATTATGATGAGACCAGTGTGCGAGGTTCTAAATTTTGAAGCTCAATTGAAAACAAGTGAAGACCACAAGTCATAAGGACTGACTATGACTCATGGTGAGGAATCGTAATGACAACAGAAGATTGAAGCCCTGTAGATGAGTCATTGGAATGCCTATGAATAGCAGAGTACAACTCATAAGGAGACCTTATGAGTCGTAATGATCGCTGACTTAATTTTCCTATTCTATTTTTATTAGGATTTATTTATTATTTTGAGATATTATAAATACCTTCGGGTTATTCTTTTATTAGGTTACACAAGATTACATTACTTTTGATACTTTTAGCATACTTTGATCATTGAGATTTTATTCTTAAAGTTTTGATTTTTTATTCAATTAGAGATTTTGGATTTTATTCTTTCATCATTGTGCAATTAATTACATTTGTTCTTCATTAATTATCATGGATTGTTGCTTAAATATGAACGACTAAACTCATTATCTAAGGTTGTAGGAACCCTAGCGGATTAGCTACAAAAAGGAAGTGGGAAATTTATTTATTCTACTGTAGTTGCATGTATTGCAACCTTTTTGTATTAATTGGACCCAAGCTACTATAAAAGCTTGGGAATTTCCTATATTCGAGAATGTCCTTACAAAGGAGTTTAAGATTAGGAAAAAGAGGTTACAACAGTGATTTGAGGCTAGACTCAAAAGGTGAGAGTTGTAATAAGTTTATAGATAATGGACAGCAAGGCAACACCTTGAGACTCATAAGGTAAAGGGTGAAATCTATCAATCCATTCACAAGGCAATTGATAGTACATAGCTTGTCAACTTTGCATGCAAAGAAGGAGGTTAGGTGGCTTGTACACGAGAATCAAATATAATGGTAAATCCAAGGGGAATACGGTCCTAGTGTTAGTCTTCTATTGTTTACAAACTCAAGCACTCAAGTTTGTCTACCTGTTATTGTTGTCTTCAAGATCCCCCTAGTAACTTTTTCGCATTGTTTGTGGATTTTGTCAAGTTTAAGATACTATTCGACGTATTCTCTATGGGTTCAACCCCAACCTTAGTTGGTTTACTATATTTGGTATCAACTGCAGCATACTTCTTTGGAGGTGAGTTTTAGGCGACATTAAATTTTAATGCCTTTGTTGGGAAAGATGGTATGAATTATTATTGAAGTTGGTAAAGTTT
This sequence comes from Capsicum annuum, assembly GCF_002878395.1. Taxonomy (NCBI): domain Eukaryota; kingdom Viridiplantae; phylum Streptophyta; class Magnoliopsida; order Solanales; family Solanaceae; genus Capsicum; species Capsicum annuum. The sequence continues at coordinate 72,110,588 of NC_061113.1, read as the reverse complement.
GCGAGTGTTGGTTTTCTATTTCTAATTAGGTATACACAGGTGTATGTCTAGCACTAGGATATAAGGAAATCCCTTACTCCTTATCGATCCTGAACTAGAGCAAATTTTACAAACACCACAAGGATATAAGAGGAAGTTTGTGATGGTGTTCCTATTGGGGTCCAAGATCCTCAGAATGTACCTTCTCCTCCACCTATTAATCCATAAAATGTTGCTAATGGACAAACAAAGCAATTTTAGTAGAGGCGGGTGAAGATATAAGAGTAGTCGGGGAGGCCTAATTGGCTCAACAGGCATATCTGGCTTTGCCACGATTAATAGAGGACCATTGAGCACCATTCGATGCAAATCAGGATAGAGAGTGTGATGGTACTTATAGAGTAGTACCATCCTATCAGTATCTACCACCTTATGATGAATATGAAGACATGGGTTAAGTAGAGCCTATTGAGACTAGATCCATTGTTCCACATGCTTTACCCCTAATGTGAAGTATGATATTACCCGTACAATGATATAGCTGCTGAATCTAAAGGGTGTATTCATGGGGGAAGTAACAGATGATCCAAATGTCTATCTAGAAAATTTTACTGGGATATACACTATACATACTGTCCCTGGGGTGGATCAGTAAGCATTGAGGTTACAGTTGTTTTCTTTTTCACTGACAGGTGAAGTGCCATTGTGGTTGGGGGAAATCCATAGAGGCTCAATCACGACTTGGTATGACCTGCGTAGATAGTTTTTGAATCAATTTTTCCCTTTTTCCAAAATGTTGTAGTTAAAATATGAGATCTATAATTCCTGGCAGTTACCTGCAGAGTTTATGTATGAAGTGTGGTTTCATTTTAAAAAGAAGTTGAGCATGGTACCTCATCACAGGATTCCAAGATCTAACATATTGGAGATATTCTATAGATCCTTAAATATTAGATCTAGGGCGATGGTAGACACAATATCTAAAGGTACACTTATGCATCTACGTTGGGAGATGGCCTAAGAGATGCTAGATAAAATTTTTGTCACTAACTGAGGATGGCATACTCAGGAGGCTAATAGAGGGGTCGGTACGTATGTTATTAGAGCTATAAGTGACTATTCAGCTAGTGATAATATGGTAGCACAAGAAGTTACACAACTCATAACTGATATTAGGATGCTTTTAAAATAATTTATAGTAATGACAACTGAAAAAGTGAATGTAGTTGAGGTATAGGGATCTATTTCTAGAGATTATGAGTCTAATACAGATGAGGAAGCAAAGTAGTTAGATTGCAAAATGGCAAGTTTTTGAGCCAAAAGGCAAGCAAATCAAGGTCAAAACTTTTATAGTTATAGGTACTGAGATAGGAGCATAGAATAAGATGGTGATTTGAGGCACAATAATGGCTATAAGAGAAGAGCGACAGATATGTTCCACCTGGCAGCCAAGATACTGAGTCTAGAATTGAAGCAATATTGTAAAAATTAGTAAAAGGCCAAGAAAGTCAAGAGAGTTATCTTAATAAGATTAAGGCAGATCTATCACTATTTAATCAAAAGGTTGAGTCACATGCTATTGCGATCAAACAACTACAGCAGCATTTGAGCTAAATATTGGCCATATTAAATCAAAGATAGCATAGAAATTTTTCTAGTACTACATTACAAAACCCGAAGAATCATAGTCATTGTCATGCCATTACAACTTGGAGTGGTAAAACCACCATAGATCTTTCTATGCCCACTATGAATGAGTCAAAGAATGATGTTGATCTTGTAGCTGTTGAGGAAACTTTAGATGTAGAAGAAGAAAAATTGTTACATGTTGAGGATAGTAGTATAAAAGACAAAGGTAGTGATAAAAAAGATATTCTGAAAACCATTCCAAGACCTCAAACACCTTATTCTCGAAGATTGAAAAATAAATAGAAAGAGCGTATATTTTAGAAGTTTCTATCTATATTGAAGGATATGTTTGTAAACATTCTATTAGTTGAGGCATTGGATCAAATCCCAGGCTATGCAAAAATTCATGAAATATTTGGCTACTAGAAAGAGGACTATGAGTTATGACCCTACTGATAATGTTTATCACTGTAGTGTTGTTACTTCTAGATCATTAGTAGAGAAGAAGGAGGACCCTAGAGCCTTCATAATTCCATGCACTATTGGGTATTTCAACTTCACTCTGGCTTTATGTGATCTACAAGTAAGTATTAATCTCATGCCATTGGTTGTATTTAAGCAGTTGGGGTTAGGAACACCTAAACCAACATCGATAAGATTGTTGATGGTTGATTGAACCATGAAAAAGTTGGTTGGTATTCTATGTGATGTGTTGATAAAGGTAGCATCTTTTATCTTCCCAGTCAATTTTGTGATACTTGATTGTGAGGTGGACTTTCAAGTCCCTATCATCTTGGCCAGACCCTTTCTAGCTATAAGTAGGGCATTGATTGATATAGATTTGGGATAGATAACATTTAGACTTAATGATGAATAGGTAATTTTGAATGTATGTTGGTCAATGTGGTAATCGAATGATATGAGAGTTGTGTCTGTGATGGATATTATTGTTAATGAAGTTGATACAGTGATTCTTCCAATTAAAGAGAGGCTCAGTGTAGAAGCATTAGCAGCAGTCATTATGAATTTCGACAGAGATAGAATTGAGAAGTACGGCGAGGTGGTTGGTGCTCTGTATGGGAAAGGTTCATATACTTACACTTTAAGGAAGCTTGATCTGGATTTAAAGAATAGAACCACTCTTGTCAATTGTTCATCAATTAAACAGCCACCAGTATTGGAGTTGAAGGCCCTTCCATCCTATTTATGTTATGCTTTCCTAGGGGCCAACAACACATTGCTAGTAATTATTATGGTGGATTTGATGGATATTGAGGTAGAGGCATTATTATTTGCAATGCAAAATTTCATACAAAAGATAGGATAGACTACTATGGATATTGTGGGTATTCCACCAGGAATCTGCACTCATAAAATCCAACTTAAACCAGACTGAATACTGACTATTGAGCACTAGTGATAATTGAACCCTCTTATGCAGGAGGTGGTAAATAAAGAGATCATGAATTAGTTGGACACTGGTGTCGTTTATCCCATTTTTGATAGCAAGTGGGTCAATCCTGTTTAGTGTATCCTAAAGAAAGGCGACATTACAGTAGTGCCAAATGAGAAGAATGAGTTAGTGACAATGGGACCAGTCACAGGTTGGAGAGTGTGCATAGACTACTAAAAGTTAAACACATAGACTACAAAAAGTTACTACAGGTAGGGCTGGCATTATTTTTTGGATTGCTATTCAGAGTACAATCAGATCATGATTGCTCCTAAAGAATAGCAGAAGACAATATTTACTTGCCCATATGGGACATTTGCATTTAAGATAATGTCATTTGGGTTGTGCAACGCTCTAATGATATTTCAAAGATGCATGATGTCCATCCTCTCTGACAAGGTAGAAGCCACCATTGAGGTATTTATGGATGATTTATCTATAGTTTGTGATTCTTTTGATGATTCTTTGATTTACCTGGACCATTTCACCATACGTAACTGGGAGACGTGCCACTTTATGGTGAAATAAGGAATTTTCCTTAGGAACAAAATCTTAAAAAGAGGTATAGAGGTTGACAAGGTAAATATTAAAGTGATTAAGAAGATACCACTACCAATTTCAGTTATGGGAATTCAAAGATTTTCGGGCCATGCATGTTTCTAAGAGAGATTCATTAAGGTTTTCTCAAAGATTGCAAATCCTTTATGAAAACTCCTTGAGAAAGAGGTGAAGTTTGATTTTGATGAGGTATGTTTAAAAGCTTTTGAGTGTTTGAAGGAGTGCCTGGTGTCGGCCCCTATTGTGTCTCCTGACTAGTCTATGCCATTTGAGATGATGTGTGATGTAAGTGGTTTAGCTCTAGGTACTGTCATAGGCCAAAGGCGAGAGAAGATTCTTCACCCTATCTATTATGCCAGCAAGGCATTAAACCCTGCTCAGAATAATTATACTGTGACTAAATAATAGCTACTAGCAGTATTTTTTGACTTTGAGAAATTTTGGTCTTATCTGATTGGCACTAAGGTTGTTGTGCATACAAATCATGCAGCCTTGAGGTACTTGATAGCGAATAAAAATGCAAATCCTAGATTGATCTGTTAGGTTCTCTTATTGTAAGATTTCATTTTTAAGGTAAAATATCAAAAGGGTATAGAGAATCAAGTTATTGATCATCTGTCCAGACTTGAGGATGAAGTAATGCAGAAAGTAAGAAATGGGCTTGAAATTGATGATACTTTTCTAGATAAGTAGATTTTGGTAGCATTGCAAGACCTAATTTCCTGGTTTGCTGACTTAAAAATTACCTAAAAAGTGATCTAGTCCCAGAAGATCTCTCTTTCCAGCAGAGAAAGAGATTTATTCATCACGTAAAAAGGTTTTTCTGGGATGAAACTTACTTATTTTGAATTTGGAAGAACCCACACATCCCATAAGATGTTAAAATTTGGATACTATTGGTGACTAATTTATAAGGATTCTCATGACTTTTTTGAAGGTTGTGACCAATGTAAATGTCAAGGAAAAATCTCGAGGCGCAATGAACGTCCAATGACCCCTATTTTAGAATTAGAGTTGTTAACATATGGGGTGTGGACTTCATGGGGCCATTTGTGAGCTCCTTTGGTATGAAGTGCATTCTTGTGGTAGTGGACTATATGTTTAAATTGGTGGAAGCAATTACGCTCCCCAATAATGAAGGAAAAAATGTCACCTCCTTCTTAAAGAACTACATCTTTTCTCAATTTAGCATGCCACGTGCAATCATTAGTGATGGTGGGTCACAATTTGGTAATCACCTATTAAATAAGTTGTTTGAGAAGTATGGTGTAAAGCATAAGGTGGAAACACCTTATCATCCACAGACTATAGTGGATAGGTTGAAGTGTCCAACAGAGAGATAAAGTCTATTTTGGCGAAGGTTGTTAATGCCAATAGGACGGATTGGTCAAGGAAGCTCGATATGCACTATGGACCTATAAAACAGCTTTCAAGACCAACATAGGTACTTCCCTATATTAGTTAGCGTATGGTAAGGCATGTCACTTATCTGTGGAACTTGAGCACAAAGCACTGTGGGCGCTGAAGAGGTTGAACTTTGAGTGGAATAACGCAACAAAGGCGAGAATAAGTAAGGAGAATGAGTTGGATGAATTCTGACTCTGGGCTTATGAGAGTTCTGCACTATAAAAGGAGAAGATGAAGCTGCATCATGATAAAAAATTTGAGAAAAGATTATTTGAGCCAGGAGACCAGGTATTGTTATTTTATTCTAGACTTTACCTATTTCCAGGAAAATTAAAGTCTAGATGATATGGGTCATTCACTGTTGTGAGAGTGTTTCCAAATGGTGCTTTAGAATTAAAGCATGATGATAAAGCCCCATTCAAATTAAATGGGCAAAGGGTAAGGCACTATATGGATAACACAGAAGAAGCTAAGGTAATTGAGGATTTTAACCTTTGTGAGTCTGAGTAACCAGGGTAACTAGAGTAACCAGGGTAACTAAGTCATGTTACAGTGTTAAATCAAGCACTGCATGGAAGGCAACCCATGGGGTTGGATGGTGAAGTTTGAGTATCCAACCTAACAACATCGTGATACAACATTAAATCAAGATCTTTATAGAAGGCAACCCATGTTTCGTACTTATTAAATTATAGGGTAAAATGTGTGTTCAGTGTGTAGGAATGGATATTGCAGGAGAAAATCAGGAAATTTATTGAAATTATGCCATACGGGGCTCTTTACAAGTCATAACCATACAATACAACTTGTAATCATGAGTCGTAAGGACCTATAACTCATATCACTTTTAGGTATTAGGTCTCAGGAGTCATTAACACTTTTATAGCGAGTTGTAGCCTATGACTATGACTCGTCATCTTGAGTCGTAATGACTTGAGATCCTGGTAAGGTTTCAAGTCCTTATAGAGGGAGTATGTAACCCATAATCTGGGATTATGAGTTATAATCATGAATCATAAGTAGGACCGATATATCAGTCCTCACGGGTCAACCCGGTCTAGATCACGATATAAATAAAAAGGGGCACCCAAAACAGGCACCTGATTCTTCAATTCACAAACTCCCTCCAATTTTCTTGACAATCAAATCCAAAAAGAAACACTTCACATTCACTCCAAAAACACAAAAATGACCAAGTCCAATCCTCCTAAAGTACGAAATTCATAAAAATTAGGGCTTAAAGTTGTTTGAAGTTAAGAAATCCAAGTTTCAAGCGAACAAGTAAGTGATTTAAGCTTTGATACTATATATACTAAACTTGTTCATCAAGTGTGTATGAGTACTTGGGTTTCTTGATAAAAAAGTTACATGTAAATGTGCTAAAGCCCTATGCATACCAATATTGGTAAGAAGTTGATAATGGGAATGAAAAAATTGGACGTGTGTTTTGAATTATTAGTTGGGGTGAATGTATGGAGTGTTAGAATGAGTTCAAGCAGCTTAATTTTGTGTTGGGATTGATTATTGGAACTAACTAGTCTAAACATCTATGTTACAGTGGGTAGGGGCTTCATTACGACTCAAAAAGATACCTAACGAGTCGATGTATAACTCATAACCACTGGCAACATGCTTGTTTAAAAGAGTGGGGGTTCTGATAACATTACAACTCACCTAAATGAGTTGTAATGAATCTGTATGACTCACAGTCAAGAATCATAATGACTGGGAAAGTTGATGCAGTATATGAAATATTTCTAGTCAGCTTACGAGTGTTGGTAACAAGCTATGGTCTAACCTTATGACTCGTTAGAAGGACTCATAATCTGACCAACAACTACTAACCAGGCCCTTTTCTACATTATGACTCATCCAAACAAGTCGTACCTAGTCTTACAACTCAGACCCCTTAGTCGTATAAAGTCCAGTACATGCACAATGAAACCAAACTTTCTTATTTTTCTTTCCTCTTCTTAGAATTCATTAATCGATCTTATGCAAATAGGTACTCATGGATCCAAAGGGTGATTCATCATCAAAGCAAATGGAGAACACCAAGAAGAAACCTGCCCCAATGTTTGATTATTAGTTGAGAAATAAGGAAACCAATAATTCAAGAATTGACCTTGTAGAATACCCAGTAAAAAGGTAGATTAATCTTCGAAAATAAGTACCTTACGACAAGAAGTAGGAGGAGGCACACCTCCTAGAAAGGCACCAAGAATAAAATATCCCAGCACTTCCCTACCACATTTACTATCATTTTATTATGACAACAATGATGATAATGATGATGAAAAAGAAGAAGAAGAAGAAAATAATGATAATGCACGTGAGGAAAAATCGAGCTCTTATGATGTAAAAGCTGAGAGAGGGAGTAAGGAGTATCCTATTCCTATTGACATCCAACCACCGCCACCACAACCTCAAATTTCATTGTCCATTAAACCTAATTTGGGTCCTATCATTGAACAGTAGGGGTACCTTGAGATGCAACAAACATACAATGAGGGGTTGGTAGTAAACCCAGCCATGAGTAACCCAACAAGGGTAATATTTCTGGAGCATAGGTTGACCACTGTAGGCATGTATGAAATACTTGAGTTCAAGGCCCGATTTCAATAATACCATTTCCAATGGATGACCATAGCCCCCAAAAAATTCAGCCCCACATTATTACAGGAGTTTTGTGTGGCCTATAAAGGGGATTTGAAGAGGCAATACCCATCGGGCAACTTGTGAAAGGGTGGTGATCCGATTACTTCATTGACCATTAAAAGAGTTTGGGTGAACATCTCCTCGAGGACTATTTCAAAAATATTGCATGATTTTCAACCATCGATGAATACAACTGAAATTGATTGCTGCATGAATGAGATGCAAAAAATAGCAAGGAAACAAATGGACACTGTAGATAAGATGATGCATTTTCGGTGGATAGCTAATATTATTGCTACAAATGGAGAAGAAACTAGTTGGATAGTTGGCGTTCCGAGAGTGAACTCATAGAAAATTACCAAGAATACTGTGAACTTTGAGGAAAAGGCGTGGTGGACTCTTTCTTGATATAAAATGTGTCCCACAACTGGGGACAATGTTTTCAGTCCAGTCCATGCAGCTATAGTAGCAAGACTTATGGCCGGATTTGATTTTGATGTTACATAATTGATAACCAGAGAAATATAACGTGTTTGTTGACTCGAATATGGTTGGATGAGGGGTTGCCAGAACTTCCAGAAGTAGATCAGTATATTGAGTGGTAGAACACCACTAACTTGGGGTTGATTTAGGATACAGTAAATCCCATTGCTAGGCAGGCAAAATAAGAAGCAGTGATACTAGATGAGATACTGCGGAATGGGGACCTTAGTACCACTACTGCAGTATTCACCGATGATACTTCTGTGGATATTGGCCAATCTGATCCCAGCCCTCTAATGTAGCCGGCACCTTTAGTATTTTCACTCTATCATCGATTGCAGCAGCAAGTTTATCTACATCCAGGCCAGCTACAATTGGCTATATCATTGTCCCGTAAGCTTTATTCAATGATATAATAAAGAGGTTGAGCACCGTAGAGAAAAAGGCGTGGTTAATGGAAATGGGAGTAAAACCCTAGGTTGACAACAGACTTGATGACCAAAGCATAAAGATACAAAAAGGGTTCGATAGCTTTGAGCGGAGGATCACTCGCCAGCTTGAAGGTTTTAAAGCTCCAGACTTAGCAGGATTTAAGGTAGAGATAGCCGAGTTGCGAAAGTTGGTAAATGAGTTACACGAGAGACTAATTTTCCATATTCTGGTTATTACGGAGATCCAGTTAGCAAAAAAGGTCAAAAGTATTTAGGGAATAAAAACCAAAGAAGGAAGAAAGAAAAAAGAGAATAAAAAAAAGGAAGAGATTGAGTATAGAAGAAGAAAACATTAAGAAAGAAATGAAAGAGAGTAAACAAAGTGAGAAGGACCGATAGGAGAGGGTCTAAGAGATGGCAGATGGGGATAGTAGTAAGAGACCCACTAATACTGCTGAGAGGCGTAGTGATTCAGCACCACCATCTTATTCACCACTGAGTGCACTAGCCACAAACAGTTTCATGATTGCCTAGGATGTCCCAAAAGCATCATGGACTATTGTTGAGGAGAATGGGGCCCGATCTGAGAGTCCCTATAATAATCTGGTATGAGATAGAGTATAGGGCTCCCAGGTATGTCCTCAAACCTTGGTTTACATTGCCAAATGCACTACAGCTAGTGCATAGGTGTTAGTTGAGGGTGGGGTGTACTAAATTCTCCACGGGTTATGGTTGTCATGCTTCAAAAACCATAGGACATAGTTTGAATGACGAACTAGCATATGTGTGTGTGATTGTTGTATGATGCTTAAGTGAGGAGAACAATGTGCATAGGTAGTCGATAATTTGTGTATAACCTATCCTAATGATTCTGTTTAAAAATTCATACCCCTCCTGAAATTTTTTGTGATAAATTATATGATCTGTGTGCGCGTGTGATTGTTGAGAATCCCTTAATGAAATTAGAATTAGGAACAAGATAACTATGGCGTGTCGGTGCATGAATTGAACAGGTAGTGACTGATAATGTGAAACTGTACAAAGTGAGTATGGGGTGTAAATTAGTTCCCAGTATGTATGGAGTCCAGAACTTGCCAGTTGCTTTTGCCTAAAGTGTAGGATGGTTGGTTAGGAGATGATCATAGGCCATTTTTTATGAGTCCACTCCAGCCTAAATTGCCAAACCAAATGAAATATGAATCCCTTGATCCAAAAGTTGAGGCTAATTAACTTATTTTGTTCTTTACACCAATTTTACCTTCCCATTTCACTAAATCGACTAAGTTGAGGGTCGCTATTATAGGGGTGCACAGGGATAAACAAGTATGAAAAAAGAGGTGTAGATAGAAAAAAATGAATAAGGACGGGTTAAGTAAATAAAATAAAAGAAAAATGAAAAAGAAAATGAAAGAAAAAGGAAAAAGGAAATAAAAAGAGAATGAGAAAAAAGAACCACACCCAGCCCAAAAATAGGCATGAAAAAGAATAAAAAAGGGAGAGATAAGGGCAAATTGAATATAAAGATGAGAGAAAATATGGAACCCTAAGAAAATGTAGTACCGAGGAGGATAAGTCATTTAAAAAGTTCCCAAACATACCATAACCAGCCCCAAGCCTACGTTACAAGACTAAAAAAGTCCTATAGTAATCCTATCCTGACCATCTGAAAATTTAGGCAAAGAGCATAAGGGCAAGCCTGTGGCATTCTATGTACACTGATTGGAACTTCATTGTGAGTGTGAGCATCTCTAGACCATCCCTGTAATAATAATCTAAATTAAAATAAACAATAGGGACTACTTTAACTGCTAGGGTGCATGGGTTGCAATGTCAGGATACGTATATGTCCGACTAGTGTATGTTTCATAAGCCTAGTTATTTGTCGATAATGTAATGCCATCATTGGATTCCTGTGGGTCACACTGTGGTACTAGATCATCATACACATTAGCATTTTAAACAGTGAAATAGGAAGGGGTAAAAGTGTTCTTGAGTTGATTGATAAATAGACTGCCAAATGTGTCACAAACTCATCAAAGTTAAGCATTGTGTTTTTGTGGGTTTGATTTTTAGTTTTTCCTGAGGATATGCAAATATTCTAAGTTGAGGGTGCTGATGTGATGGGATTTAGCGGCACATTTAATGCTTAAAACAAGGAATTTATGCTCGAACTTAGGTTATCTTGTGGATATGATGTGGTTCTATGTGTTGTTGTAGGTAAAATAGTTTGAAAGTGGTGTTGGACTAAAAGAAAGAAATAAAAGTTCTAAAAAGGCACAGTACTAGTCAAGCTACAAGTCGTCAAGTCACTTTACGACTCATACCCAGACTCATCATGATACCAGAAGCAAAAGTGAAGCTGAAAACCCAAGCAAAGATTGATTACGACTCGTAAGAAGTGGCTACAAAATGGTAAGAACAGTCATCAAGAAAAAAGTGAACTTAGCCAAAGTCCTGAGGAGAAGTTATAAAAACCTACGAGTCATAAGGTCTGACTACGACTCATAGTGAGAAATCATGATGAGACCAGTCCGCAATGTCCTAAATTTTGAGGCTCAAGTAATAACGAGTGAATATTACAAGTCGTAAGGATAGACTACGAGTCGTGGTGAGGAATCATGATGAAAATAGAAGATTTAAGTCTTGAAGATAAAAGTCACTAGAATGCCTATGACTAGCAGCATATGACTCGTAAGGAGAGACCTCACGAGTCGTAATGATTGCGGACTTAATTTTTCTATTCCATTTTTATTAGGATTTCCTTATTATTTTGAGATACTATAAATACCTTAGGGTTATTCCTTTATTAGGTTACACACTTCTATATTACTTTTAATACTTTTAGCATACTTTGATCATTGAGATTTTCCTCTTGATGTTTTGATTTTGTATTCAATTGGAGATTTTGGATTTTACTTTTTTATTATTGTGCAATTAATTACATTTTTTCTTCATTGATTATCATGGATTTCTTTATGAATGTGAGCGGCTAAACTCCTTAACTAGGGTTGTAGAAATCCTCGTAGATTAGCTATGTAAGGGAAGTGGGAGATTAATCAATTCTATTGTAGTTGCATGTAATGTAACCTTCTTCGTATTAATTGGACCCAAGCTACTGTAGAAGATTAGGAATTTAGTTCATTCCTGAACGTATTCAGAAGGGAGTTTAATATTTGGAAAAGGAAGTTACAACACTGATTCGAGTCTATCAACCCTCGTCTAAAAAACTCGAGAATCAAAAGGTTAGAGTTGTATTGAGGTTATAGACAAGGGACAGTAAGGCAAAACCCTAAAACTCACAAGCTAAAAAGTGAAATCTATCAGTGCGTTCACCAGATAGTTGATAGTACATAACTTGTCAACTTTGCATGGAAAATAGGAGGTTAGGTGGATTGAACACGAGAATCTGACATAGTTGTGAATACAGGGTAAACACAGTCCTAGTGTTCACTTCTATTGTTTATAAACTCAAGCATTCAAGTTTGGCTACATGTTACTGTTGACTTCAAGATCCCCTATTTACTTCCCGCACTACTCATGGATTTTGTCAAGTTTAAGATAATATTTAAAATATTCCCTGTGGGTTTAACCCCAAACTTAGTTGTGTTACTATATTTGGCATCAACCGCAGCATACTTCTTTGGAGGTTAGTTTTGTGTGACATCAACCCTCATAAGCCCAGAGACACAAAAAAAAAGTAAATAATCCACCCGAGCCCCAATAAGCTCGGTGGGTGCAATCAAGAAAGAAGTAGTGCCAGTAATAATCCCAAAGTATCTAAACCTCAAAACCATAACTGTGGATTCTCCCATTCCATAAATAATAGAATCAAATTGGCTCCCCAATCATCATTAGTAACCCCTCAATTGCAAATATGAATCGGATATTGTATCATAGATGTTGGACTCGAAATTCTCTTAGTATCATATATGTCGGACTCACATCGGTCTCAATATCATAATTTTCTGGCTCAAACCGATCTTAATATCATAGTTTTTGGACTCAAACCGGTCTTAATATCATAATTGTTGGACTTAAACGGGTTTTATTATCATAGTTGTTGAACTTTAATCGGTCTTATTATCATAGTTGTTGAACTCGAAACCGATCTTAAATAAATCCAAGGTACATGCCTACTCAGAGTTAGAAAATATCTAAATCCTCCCCAGCCCAAAAATATAAATAGGATAATGAAAGAAGGCCTCTTAAGTCTACAAAAAGGTAATTACAATATTGATCTAAAGAGGGCCGGAAGGACCCACTTCTAAAACCAAAATCCATTCTAAGGAAATTTCTACCCAAAACTAGACTAAGGTTCCAAAGTCCTACTTTGAGGTGCTAAGTAAGTCTCGTTAAGTCTTAAGGAAGTCATCCAATTCAAGGAACGAATGTCTAGGGTCAAATTCATCAAAGTGTGGCTCACTAATCGGCTATATAACCCAAATTTTTTAAAATATGCAATCGAGTCATAATTTCCCAACCCTAGACTAGCATAATATCATATAAATACCATAATGAAACTCAATCCATAAGAAGAGTAAGCCTAGCCTAAGTGGACGCCGAAGAGTGACCATTAAAGCATACTAAATTGGAGATTTTCCCTTCCAAGAAGCCTCTGCATGATGCCACGCTATTAAAGCAGTAATATACACATTAATACAAGAATAATGATACCCGTACTGAATTTTAATGCTTCGGATTCAAAATCAAATAAAAATTCCATGTGGGGCCTGCTTGTGGAATCATGATTTTCAAATCATCAACACGTCTCTTTATGCTCTAAGATCATTTACCCCCCAAAATGAGTAAATTCTGAGACTAACAACCCCAAAATTAACCAATCAAGAAGTTAGGGATTTATGACTAAATCAAAGAATTAATTCAAGTATTAGACTGAAACATACAAGAATTTGAATAAGGAAAAAACTTTCCCGAGCTCACCAATACCCACGATCACACAAGGATCGATCTCCCAAATTTCTAATCTTTCTAGGGTTTTGATGAACTTGAAGATTGAGAGAAATTTGAGAAAAAAGAGTAAAGGATGAAATAAATGCCCCTGTGGTTACCGCATAAGTGTCTATTTGACCACTTTAGTGATTGCTAATAAAGCGTCACATGGTCACTTAAGAGACCCTTGCCCCAGGATGACCTCCACTAAAGCAGATAATACATTGCTTAAGAAACGTCTGCTAAAGCAGTCAGGTCTCCACTAAAGAGAATGATCGGGGGCCTGGCTTGGCTACTTAAGCGACTAAAGGTCTGCTTAAGCGGCTGCACCAACTAAAACTTGGTTTTTGTCTAGTTTTCATCGACCCCTAGGGATTTGTTAGAAATCTCGTGAATGCAAATGAACTATGTTACACGGTCCAATTCGATATTTTGGACTCAATGGTGCTATCAAAATTTCCATCCGGAGTCATTTTGATGAAATATGGTCCCACTAAAGGGCCACTTTTTACCAAAATTCATCCAATAACCCAAAATGAGTCTGGAAGACTTGGAACCCAAACCAAAGGTCCCCCTAGCCTAAAATCAATGTTCCAAAGTTGATGGAACTATCAAAATTGGCATACAATCATTAACATGAAGTTAACGCCCGATAGCCAATCCCTATTAGTGAAGACTTCAAAATAGGAAATTGGCTCTAAAAATCAAACAAACTTCTCAGTAACCAAACAGTCAGCTCCAGCAATTCTTAAATAACTTGGGGAAGGTATAATAAAGCTCTAAATGGCAAAAAGGTATGGAAATGCAGAAAATGACCTGGAGGGTCATTATAATATCCACTACTAAAAATACTTTCATCCGCAAAAGTAAAGGGTTAAGATATACCTGAAGGCTTGAACAAGTGGGGATGCTAGGCCCTTATCTTACTCTCAATCTTAGCCTCCTCTACTGGGTGGTGTCTCCACTAAACCTTAACGACTAGAATCACTCTAGAGCGCAACCGCCTGACATCCCTGGCTAATATGAGAACTAGCTCATCCATAACGGTCAATCTCTCATCCAACTAAATTGAGTCCCACCAAAGCAATTCTAACTCATCGGGGATATAACACTGCAACATAGAAACATGAAAAACTAGATGAATTATAGCAAAATCCAGGGGCAAGGCAAGATGATAAGCCACTTCTCCAACTGTGTGAAGTATCTCAAAAGGCCTAATATATTTGGGGCTGAGATTTTCCTTTATCCCGAAGATCATCACGCTTTTCATTGGTGAGGCAGTTGAAGGAACACTCGGTCTCCAATTCCAAACCTCAAGGCATAAAGTCTACGATTTACATAAGCCTTTTGCCTATATTGAGCTACCCTCAATGTATCTTGAATCACCCAGACTCTATCCAATGAATCTTAAAGTAAGTCAGTACCACAGGGCTATCCTTGGTGGTCACCTACCACCCTATCGGAGATCGACAAGGCCTACCATATAATGCTTCAAATGGTACCATCTTAATGCTTGAATGGTAGCTATTATTATAGGCAAACTCTATAATGCTATGTGTTTCTCACACTAACCTCCATAGTCCATAACACAATCTCGATATATATCCTCAAGAACCTAAATAGTCTACTTGAACCGCCCATCTGTCTGAGGGTGATACCTGGTGCTAAGGTCGACCTGAGTATCCAACTTCTCCTAAAAATCTCTCTATAAGCTATAAGTGAATACCAAACCTTAATTTGATATAATAGATATGGGTACACCATGTAGGCAAACTATCTCAAGAACATAGATACGGGCAAACCTTCTAGCATAAAGTAAATCTAAACAGGAAGAAAAAGTGCAGATTTGGTCGACCAATCTACAATTACCTAAGCATCATTAGAACCACGGGAAGTATGAGTAAAACCACTAACAAAGTCTATAGTGATCTGCTCCCGCTTCCACTCGAGAATGGGCAATCTCTGAATAAGGATGCCAGGCCTCTGATGCTCAGCCTTCACCTACTGACAACATAGGCAATGAGCTACAAAATTTGCCACATCTCTCTTCATGCCACCCTACCAGTAGTGTTTCCTCAAATACAAATACATCTTAGCTATTCCAGGGTGAATAAAACATATGAAACTATGAGTCCCATGCAATATCAAATTACTCAAGTCTTTATTTTTTAAAACACAAATACGGACATCATACCTTATAATACCCTCAGAATCCATCGTAGCCCTCTTAGACTCACCCCTGAGCACCTAATCTTGGATTTCACAAAGTCTACTATCCTCAAACTAATGACTCCAAATCTACTCGAATAAAGTACACCTAACCTCTACACAAGCTAGAATCGGAATCTGAAATATCAAGTCTAAATATCAATTTGGATAAGGACTGGATGTCCCACGCAACTGTCGCTCTGAAATTAAAATAGAAGCCAAGCTACCCATACACACTGCCTTCTGATTCAAAATATTTTCTACCATATTCGCCTTGCCCGGATGGTATAGAATAGAGATGTCATAATCCTTCAGCAACTCCATCCATCTTTGTTGCCTCGAATTAAGCTCTTTGAGTCATAAGTGGTTGAAGACTATAGTGATTAGTGTAGATCTCACAATGAACGCTATACAAATAATTCCTTGTAATCATAAACACAAAGACTACCACTGCTAACTCCATATCATGGGTAGGGTAGTTGTGCGCATGAGTTGCCTTAAAACATAAGCAATAACTTTGTCCTGCTACATCAAAACACAACCTAAACCAACATCGAAAGCACCATAATATATGGTAAAGCCCTCACCCTCAATAGAAAGATTCAATGTAGGAGCTAAAGTAAGAAAATCCTCAAGCATTCAAAAGCTAAACGCGCACTCCTCAAACCACTGGAAAAAACCTCCTTCTGGGTCAATCTAGTCATCGGTGTTGCAATAGTAGCAAAACCCTCAATGAACCACCTATAATATCTTGGCAAACCAATAAAGCTACGAACGTCGAATATAGATGTAGGTCTGGACCAACCACGAATAGTCTCAACCTTTACTAAATCCACTATAATCCTATCCTTAGACACCATATGTCCTAGAAATAGAACAGACCCGAGCCAGACTAGCACTTTGAGAATTTAGCAAAAAGCCTATGATTCTCTAAGTATGGAGCACAATTCTCAGATGTTGCTCATGCTCCTCCCTACTCCTTGAATATACAAAAATGTTGTTAATGAACACAATTATGAAGGATTCTAAATAAGGTATAAACACGCGGTTGATCAAATCTACAAATGTGGTTAGGGAATTAGCCAACCCAAAAGACATTACTAGGAACTCATAATGGCTATAGCGAGTCCTGAAGGCTTTCTTTGGGATGTCCTTAGCCTGAATCCTTAACCGATAGTAACCAGATCTCAAGTCAATCCTAAAGATCACTGCCGCTCTGTGAAGCTGGTCAAATAATTCATTAATATGAGGCATAGGATACTTATTCTTCACCATCATCTTATTCAGCTGCTTATAATCGATACATATACGTATAGAATCATATTTTTTCCTTATCAAAAAGATAGGCACTCCAAGACAACACACTCGGCATAATGAAACTCTAACCCAAAAGATCCTAAAGATGAGAATTCAGATCCTTAAGCTCAGTAGGAGACATATGATAAGGTGCCATACAAATAGGTCGGGTGCCCATCTCGACATTAATAATAAACTCAATACCACACTTTAGAAAAAGGCCAAGTAAACATTAGGAAAATCGCGGACTATAGGAATAGAATCAAGTGAAGGACTCTCCACCCTAACATAATGAACATAAGCAATATAAGACTTACAACCCCTCGATATAAGTCTCTTGGCTTGAATATAAGAAATAATACCTATCGACACACAACTAATGGATCCGTTCCATTCTATTGGGGGTATGTCGGGCATGGCTAGAGTAATGGTTTTGGCAAGACAATCAAAGACTACATGATAGAGGGATAACTAGTCCATTCCTAGAATCATATCAAAGTCCACTATCTCTAACACAATAGGATCAGCTGGAATATCAAACTCTCAAATAGTCATAACACATGATCTATATACCCAATCCACTACTAAAAAATCACCCATGGGAGTAGATACACATAATGGCATAGATAAAGAATCCCAAGACAACTCTTATCACGGGGCATAATAAGCAAACACATAAGAATAAATAGATCCTAGCTTAGATAATGTAAAATTCTACCGATAGTACACTGAGGTTGTTCGTATAATAACAGCATCTGAAGACTCTGTCTACGATCTACCAGGTACAGTATATAAATAACTTTTAATGCCACCTAGTTGGGCGATTGACCAATTACTTATCTACTTACTTGAGGACCTCCTTGAGAACCCTACGGGCCACTCTCAATAACCCTAGGTACCATCTCTAGCTGGGGACAACACTGCCCTAATCGGCAGACTACTATACATTGTAGGTACAACTATCCCATATTGGGGATACTCTAGAATAATAGTTGAAAGCCCCATAATCATAACACACCCCTGGCGCTCCACCCTATCAAGAAGATCTAGCTGACCCAAAATAACCAACTTAACTAAAAGTCCAAGAATGTAACTCTCTCAAAGATTGACCATTACTTTGTCCAGGATGATCACTATAACTGGTTAACCCCCATCAGTAATCCAGAGTGCGACATAAATAGTTCCACTAGACTAACCCTGATACTGATAAGACAAACATAGAGGGTACCTAACCTATAAATATCAACCTCAAAACTGTGTGCCACTCCAACTCCCATTGAAATAACCCTGAAAACGGGGTCTCTTATCAATTTTCCCTTGGGCCTTGCGATGCATCTCCTCCATGGTTTAGGCATAATCAGAAACTTCAATAAAGGACCTACCAACAGTAACCAAACTTTGAGTATCCATGTAAATAGGAAGTCTCAATCCCTGAAAAAAAAATTCGTTCATACTCAGTCAACAAAATAGTTATAGCTAACGTATTGAACCAAGACTCATACTCTAGGATAGTCATAGAGATACTCTAGGATAGTCATAGAGAGCTATTCTAATCTCGATAATAGATGTCTCAAATGCTCTCTAAGGCTGCAAGGCAGATACTTCTCCAAGAAAACCTCAGAGAACTAATTCCAAGTCAAAAGACAGGATCCAGCTGGCTTGGAATCAAGATAACCACTCCACCAATGTCTATCTATTCGATCCAACTAAAAAATAATATAGTCCACACCACGAGTCTTAAAAGGCCCAAATTATGTAGCCTATCATAAAGAGTCAAGAACTCTTATGCATTTTTTCCTAGTGACCTAGATAAACTAGGAGGACTCAATCTCAGAAAACTACCCAATATCTTTTAATCCTCAATGGACATATCAAGCTAAGTGACTACTGGCTAAAAAACTACTAGTGCTAGAGGGATCTTAACTCTAGGAGGGGCGCAGTTATAAGTTGCACCCCTACTTCTGCACCACTCTGATCCACAGATTGAGTACCATCAAATGGTGCACCACCAACCATACATAGCAACTAAACTAATACATCTCTGATAAATAATAAAGGAATAAATCCCGATGAAGCCTGGGTTGCCCCCTAGCCAAGCACTGGCTGGGATGGAGGAACCTCTGGTATGAAAGTAGGAATAGGGTCTGGTGAAGGCTCCCTATCTGGACCTCTAATTGGAGATGCATCTCTTACATGTCCTAAACCTCTAGGTCGGCCACAACTTTTGATAAGATCTCTAGTTGTGGACTCAGGGTCCTCATCTCTAGTAGCAGTAGCTCGCATCCTAGCCATTTGTGAAAGGGTGGAACAAGGTGAATTTTAGAAACCAACTTGAAATCATAGTACAAAATGAATGAAGAAGGTGAAGATCTCCTAAGAATGTCTTATAGACTCTCGAAGATAAGAATAAACGTCATTATATCGATCCGCGAGACTCTACAAGACACTTGATCTTGTACCAGTAATACCAGTGAACTTAGGCTCTGATACCAAGTTGTCACGACCCGATTTCATGATTCATAATGGCAACTACTTTAACCCACCAATAGGTATGTCACGACCTGATTTTATGAATTATGATGACGCCTACTCTATCTCGCCAGTAGGTAAGCCAAACCATAACTCGGAGCTAAACGCAATGGGTTAATTTGGTGGAATATGCCTAACATAGGAAAAAATCAACAACACAACCTGGTTGAGCCAGTACAATAGGAATTAATAATAATAACACAACCCAAGTCATAAAATAGTTAGCATAATCTTGTCTTAAAACCAAAGACTAGACATAAAAGATAGAAGGAAATAGATGACTCCGACTCTAAGGGCTCACCCTATCTCGGAATATCTACACAGCATAAACATTGATCAACGGCGACAACTAGTACTCGGATCTGCACCAAAAAGGTACAGAAGTCTAGTATGAGTACCAAAACCACGGTAATCAGTAGGCATCATTAGATGAATGAGCTAAATCATGATATAAATATGATAAAATGAAGGATAACATAACTAAGTTAAGGTAGGAATGAACCTGAATAATCTCCAACATCATTGTGCATAAATAGGTAAATAAACCAAAATAATAATAAAAACATAATGTAAAGCATCAACACACACAATCATAACTGCAAAATTGGCTCCTATATGCCAATTAGTGCGAAAAAAGTAAATACCCCATTGCAAGCCCCTATAATACTGGAAGGTACAAACAAGATAGTACCTACCACAGTCATTTATCAACTCTTATAATATAATTGGAATTTATCCAAGTCATGCCACACTATAGCCACCGTTTGTACATATTCATAATTTATCAATTAATCAACACTTATTAACTAATCATTATTTCACTAAAATCCATCTATATCATACCATATTATAACTATTTTCTCATTTTGATTATCTAGATTATCAATCTCACACACCACTGTCATCATATCATAATAAGTATATCATCATAGCATAATATGCATATCCAGACTCAAACTGGTAAATATATAAATATAGTCGATCTTAAACCAGTAAATATAATTAATATTCGGACTCAAACCAGTAAGTATACAATCAATAGTCGAACTCAAAAGGGTAAATATATAATCAATAACCAAACTTGAGCTGGTAAATATAACCAATAGCTGAACTAAAATTGGTAAATATATCATCAAAGTAAGAATCATCCTCCGGACTAGAACCGGTACTTATAAATATATCAATACAATCAATAGTATCATATATAGCATAAGTAATAGCAAAATCAATAGTCATCAACCCTCACATAAACCAACAAACCCATCAAGTGTCAAGGTTTCTCAAAATCACCTCAATAAGAATTTCTAAGATTCTAATCAAACATATAAAGATCTACAAAAGTTAACATATGTCTTAGCCTAAGGTGGGTCAATGGCCCACTTCTAACCGCCAAAGTTCCAGTTTAGGCAACTAGTTGCCCGAACCCGCTTAAGGTATCTAAATCCACTTTTAGTTGTTAAATAAGCCTCAATTATCCCTAAGATAGAAATTCACCTAAAATTTTAGCAACTAGATCAATTATCCCTAAATTATAATTTTCTAATCGCCTAAATGGTCACACTAACCCAAGCATTACAATTCATCATACATACACCAAAAACCCATCACAAATCTAACACAATATCACAAACATACCATAAATTAGCTTAATCTAACAAGGGGTAGAACCTAGACTACCTTAACACCAAAGAAAGCTCAAAGATCCGCTAAATCACTATTTTTCCCTTTCAGAAGCAAATACCAAGCTATCAAAACCACATTTTTCACATCAATACGAGAATATTATACCTATATTGCACTATTGTATTACGGGTCCAAAAATTACCAAAAATCTCATATGGGTTGCTTTTACGAAAAATAATGCTTTCGAAACTACCTCAATATTCCCTCATGCTCAAGGAGTCATTACCCTCTAAAATGGGTGAAATCCAATCTAATTTGGGGCTAAAATCAAGCTTCCAAGGTTTTGGGATTTTTATAAATGAAAAAGGGAAAATCAACCATAAAAAGAGTGGAATCTTACCACAATTCAAAGGATAATTGCATAAACATGTGTTAGACAGCTCCCAAATCACATACAAGCTCCAATTTTAAGCTATCTCGCCATTTAGGATTTTAGATATCAAGAAAATAGATGAAGAATGAACAAAGTCGGACTAAAATAGGGTATTTATACCCATACCAGGTGACCGGGTCTCATGACCCTTCCTTCACAATTGCGATACAAGGCACCAGACGAAGATGTAGCGGTCACAGCATTACCTCACTGCAACTGCAGTTCTGTTGGCTTGCCTAAGGAATCATATTCGCAACTTGAAGGACTACAATTACGGTACTTGCTAGTGCTGCTGGACTATGATCGCAATCCATGGTCCACTATCGTGGGTGCACGAGATCATAGCTGAGACATGGAAGATTTCCAATCTCCACAAAGCCCTCAAGATTTATTTGAAATCCTGTATATGCAAACAAACTATTTAACCACACTAATTCGGTGTTCCAGACTCAATAGTGCAGTCAAAATTTTCATTCGAGGTTGTTACAATGAAATGTGGGTCACATACCTAATTTCCAATTTTTTAACTTTCTGACCGATAGGTTTCTAATGAGCCTAGGTGTTTTAGGACCTAAATAGAGAGTCCTAGCCTAAAATCGATATTCCAGAACTGTTGGAACAGTCAAAATTTGCATTCGAGGTCATTTGATTGAAGTTTCTACATGGTGGTCATTTAGAACCAGTGAAGACTTCAAAATAAAGAACTGGCTTTAAAAACCAAATGAACTGCCCAGTAATCAAATTGCCATTTCCAGCAAGTCATAAATAACTTAGGGCGATTATGGAAAATCTCTAACGGCAAATATAAGTGAAAATATAGAAAATGACCTGAAGGGTCATTACAATATCCACTGCTAAAGGAACTTTCATCCATGAAAGTTAAGGATTAGGATATACCTAAAGGCTCGAACAAGTGAGGATACTGCGTCCGCATATCGCTCTTGATCTCCCAAGTGGCCTCCTCCACTAGGCAGTGCCTCCACTAAACATTAACAACAGAAATATCCCTAGTGCACAACCGCCTAACATCACTTGCCAAAATGGCCACCGACTCTTCCACGAAGGTTAAATGCTTATCCCACTAGACTAAGTCTAACCTAAATACATAAGGCGGATCAATAATATATCACCGCAACATAAAAACATTAAAAAATGGATGGACGGCAGCAAAATCTGGAGATAAAGATAACTCATAAGCCATCTCACCAACTGTGTGAAGAATCTCAAAAGGTCTAATATACCTAGGGTTGAGCTTGCCCTTCCTCCCGAACCCATCACACCCTTCATGGGTGATACACAGAGGAATACTCGATCACCAACTCTAAATTTCAAGTCATGAAGCTACAGTCTGCATAGGACTTGTGCCTTCTCTGAGCTACTCTCCACAAATCCTGAATCACCCTGAATCTATCCAACAACTCCTAAAGCAAATCAGTACCACGGGGTCAAATCTTAAAAGTCTCAAACCACCCAATCGGAGAATGATATATCCTACCATACAAAGCCTTAAAAGGCACCATCTGAATACTCAAATGATAATAGTTGTTATATGAAAACTCTGCAATGCTAAGTGATCCTCCCATTTGCCTTCAAAATTAATAAACAGGCTCAGTAGTCTACTCGAATGGCCATCATTCTATGCTTGAAAGGCAGTTCTAAGATCCACTTGAGTACCCAACTCTTCCTAAAAAGCTATCCAAAAGCTAGAAGTGAACACAGAACCCTAGTCTGAAATAATAGATATGGGCACCCCATGCAAACGGAATATCTCACGCATATAGATGCTAGCTAACCTCTTAGTACTGAAGGGCATCTGAATAGATATGAAATGTGCTAACTTATTCAACCGATCCATGATGATCCAAATACCATCAAAACCATGAGAAGTATGGGGTAAGACACTAACGAAGCCCATGGTAATCCGCTCCCACTTCACTCAAGAACGACCATTATCTGAATCAATCCACCTGTCCTTGATACTCAGTCTTTAACTGCTGATAATAAATACAGCGAGCCATAAAGTCTACCACATCTCACTTCATGCCACTCCATCAATACTGTTGTCTCATATATCTATACATCTTTGATGTGCCCGGATGAATAAAATATCTAGAGCTATAAGCCTCATGCAGAATCAACTGAATCAAGTCCTCAATCATCGAAACACAAATGTGGCCATCAAATTGCAAAACACCCCTAGAATCTATATGTTCCTTTCAAATTCACCACTCAACACCTGATCACAAAGGAAATAAAGATTATTATCCTTAAACTGACGATCCTAAATCTCCTCAAATAATGAAGAGCTCTCCTCAACACTATCAAGAATCCTCCTAGGATCTTAAATATCAAGACGAACCATCAAATTAGCTAAGGACTAAACGTCCTGTGCCAACGACATCTGATAAACTAAAATAAAACCCAAACTACCCATACTCGCTACCTTCTGACTCAAGGCATTTGCCACTACATTAGCCTTGATCGGATGATACAAGATAGAAATATTATAATCCTCAAGCAACTTCATCCATGTACGTTGCCTAGAATTAAGCTCTCTGTGGTTCATAAGATGCTGAAGACTGCGATGATCAGTGAAAATTTCATAATGCATGCCATAAAGATAATGTCTCCAACTCTTAAGCATGAAACTACCATCGCTAACTCCAAATCATGAGTATGGAAGTTGCACTCGTGCACCTTAAGTTGTCTCAAAGAATAAGCAATAACACAACTCTGTTGCATTAATATGCAACCTAGGCCAACACCAAAAGCATCACAAAACACAGTAAATACCTCACCCTCAACAGAAAAAGCTAAAATAAGAACCAAAGTAAAAAAAGCCTTGAGCTTTCCAAAGCTCAATCCATATTTCTCGGACCATCGAAAAGGAACCTCTTTCTGAGTCAATCTGGTCTAGGCACTGAAGTAGTAGCAAAACCCTCAATGAATTATCCATAATAATTGGCCAACTCAAAAAAGCTACAAACCTTAGTCGGAGATGTAGATCTATCCCAATCACGAATATCCTCAATCATGGCTGGGTCTATCATAATACCATCCTTAGACACCATATGCCTAAGAAATGTCACGACTCAAGACAAAAGTCACACTTAGGAAACTTGACAAAAATCATATGTTCTCTCAAAGTCTGGAGCAAGATCCTCAAATATTGTTCACGATCCTCTCTACTCCTTGAATACACAAAGATGTCATCGGTGAGCACAATCACAAAGAAATCCAAATAAGTCCTGAACACTCGGTTCATCAACTCCATAAATGTGGCTAGGGTATTAGTCAACCCAAATGACATCTCCAAGAACTCATAATAACTATAATGGGTCCTAAAAATGTCTTAGAGATATCCTGAATTGACGGTAACCAGTTCCTAATCAATCTTAGAAAACAATGTTGCACCTCGAAGCTGGTCAAACAAATCATCAATGTGGGGCATAGGATAACAGTTTTTCACTGTCACCTTATTAAGCTACCTATAATCAATACACATATACATGGAGCCATCTTTCTTCTTCACAAATAATACAAAAGCTCCCCAAGAAGACATACTCTGTCTAATAAAGCCCTTACCAAGAAAATTTTAAAGCTGAGATTAGCTTCTTAAGTTCGGTAAGAGCCATACAGTAAGGTGTCATAGAAATAGGTCGAGTACCAGGCTCAAGATCAATAGCAAACTTAATTTCATGGACTGGGGAGAATATTAGGCAGGTCGATAAGGAACACATCAGAAAACTCACCAACTACAGAAATAGAGTCAAGCGACAGACTTTCCATACTATTATCAAGAACATAAGCGAGATAATATGCACAACCTCTCGAAATAAGTCTCCTAGTACAAACATAAGAAATAATCCCTATCGATTCACGACTAACAACTCCCTGCCATACGACTAGGGATATACCGAGCATGGCTAAGGTAACAATCTTGGCAAAAAAATCCATTATTGCGTGATAGTGGGATAACTAATCCATACCCAGAATCACATCAAAATCCACCATATATCCAGAATAATAAGATTAGCATAGGTATCAATATCTCTAACAATCACAACATATGATCTAAAAACCCGATCCACTTCTAAAAAATCACCCATGGTAGTAGATACATGCAAGGGCACAAATAATTAATCCCAAGATAACTCTAGCTGTGGAGCATAATATACAGATACATAAAAATAAGTGGATTCGGATCAAATAAAGTAAGGTTCGACTGACGGCACACTAAAATCATACCTGTAATAACAGTATCTAAAGACTTAGGTTTTGTTCTAGCAGGTGTTGTATACAACAGACTACGATCGCCACCTGGCTGGGCTCTTAATCAAACTCATGTCCTACCTACTTGAGAACCTCCTTGAGTACCCTGGATACTACCCATATGACCCTAAGAACTACCTTTAGTTGAGGGATGAACTACTCTAATAGGGGAAATACTCAGGGCTAGCAACAATCACCCACGACTAGGGCACTTACGAGAATAATGACCAAGAGATCCACAACTATAACATTCTACTTGAGCTGAACCAGAACCAACAGATTTGGCTGACCCAAAGTAACAACTACGACTAGAATAGCCGGAAGATAAACCCTCAAAAATTGACCGTCCACCTGAACAACGAGATCACTAGCACTAGACTGACCCTATCAGTAATCTAAAGAGCTGCCTGAGTCGGTCGACTAAGCTAACTTGGAGGCTGATAGAATGGATGCAAATAATACCCACCATGAGAACTACAATCTCTTAATCGGGAACCACTACGGCTCCCACTGAAACCACCCTGATATCTAGGCCTCTTATCGTTGCCCCTTTGGGTATTATAATGTATCTCTTTCATCACCTAAGCATAATCCAAAATGTTAGCAAAAGACCTAACTATAACAACTAAACTCTAAGTGGGCATATGAATGGAGAGTCTTAACACTCTAATAAAGCACTAAATCCTCTCATCCTCAGCGTTCATAATATAGGTAGCATGATTAGCCAACTCGAGGAAACGAGTCTCGTACCCTACAATTATGGAGTCCTGCTCGAATCTAGAGAACTTATCTCTCAAACAATCTCTAATGATGCGAGGCTATATACTTCTCCAGGAACATCTCAGAAAACTGAGCACATGTCAAAGAAGAAGATTCAGTTGGTCTAGAATCCATATAATCTCTCCACTAATGTCGAGCAGCCAAATCCAACTGAAATATGGTGTAATCTATACCACAAGTCTTAACTAGGCCCAAATTATGGAGCCTATCCTCATAAACAATCAGAAACTCATATGCATCCTTACATAGAGCACCAAAAAACCTATGCGAAGCCAATCTTAAGAATCTACCCAACATCTTTTGCTCCTGAATAGACATAGCAGGTTGGGCAACACTGTCTAAGAAGCTGTCAACTGACCAATTTCTGGCATAAGAGGGACCTCAACCACTCTAATCTGTTAACTGTGCAATATCAGATATCCTCAAAAACTGAAACAAAGCATCTTTGAGCACTGAAGAAGAAATAAACCTTGGTGGAGCTTGGGTTGGTCCGTGGCCCACTGATCTTGGGTGTAATTATATATCCAAACACTGTTATTTACCTATATTTGGACTTATTTTGAGAATAAAAATTAAGCTAATTATATTAAATTGTGTTTCGTGGCTAACCGATGTGATTAGAGATACAGGGTAAATTTTCTATAGATTCAAAAAAAAATTGGATGCACATCATAAAGATTCAAAAAACCATATGGATCAAAGTCAAAAACATATGGAGATGCATGAGAGTAAGGAGAAAAGAAAAGAGCTGAGGATTGAGAAAAAGAAAGAAAAGAATTGGAGAAAAATTCCAGTGATGCGATGCTATCTCAACGCATCACGTCAACTGGCAATATGTGTGCCTTAGACAAAATTTGAAGAATAATTTCCAGTGCATCGATGCAATGCCAACGCGTTATGTCGATGCATAAGTTCTGTGCCTTAGAAAATTCTTCTTCTGCAACTTCCAGTGCATTGACGCGATGCAAACACGTTGCCTCGATGCTTACAGTTTTGACACTTAGCCAAATTTGGAGGAGAAAATTCCAATGACACGACGCGATGTCAACGCATCACGTTGTGTGTTGAAGAACTTAACTTATGATTTTTAATAGGGACTTTTGGCAAGCATAGCAGCGGTAAAAAAGCATAAATTCTTCTTTTTAGGATTCTTATTATTTCTTTTGAACTTCGTTACCTCAAGACTAATTTTGGGTATGATTAATTAGTTATTTTTTATGTTTAATTCAAACATGAGTGGCTAAATACCCTTGTTCTGGGGTTGAGGTCAAGAATATAATTACTCTTTGATATTCTTTATAGTAGTTTCTTTTTGGATTATCACCTGGGTTGTTCTTAATTTCTTGAGCTTACTATTTTAATGCTTGGCCTCCATTATAATAAATTCATATTTCTATGTGAATCCGGGAAGAGAATCATAGATTAGAACGAGGAAATTAAGGAGCAAGGTTCTTATCCTTTTATAAAATAAGGGGTTTGAATTAGCATCTAGGATAGGGATATACCTAGAAGCCTTGTTTTGTTCAATTACAAGAAGATAACTTTATGAAGTTAGAAGAATTGTTGTATCTCTGCGGGAGTTGTAGCTACAATATTCAATAGATAAAAGATTTTAGGTTGGGAGACCAAGATCGTTGCCTAAACCTTGCGGACCAACAACCCGATAACCAAATAGATTACTATAAGAATAGAGATTTGTATGATTGTTCAAGAAGCCTCAACCATGGACTTCTTATCATTATTGTTTACAACCGTTGCTTGCCTTGCTTTAGTCATAAACTTTTATTTCTAATTAATTAATTTATATTTTTATTCTCAAGTTTCAAATCATCTTGATACTTTACAACACTTAATACTCATTGTCTAAAACTAAAAGTTGGTCAAATTTTTAGTTGCTTAGTCCTTGTGGGAACGATATCTGATTGTCTAAATCACTATATTACTTGAACGATCACGTGCACTTGTGTGTGCATTTGAGTCGCAATAAGTTTTTGGCATCGTTGCTGAAAGATTTGCTCTGGTTCTGTAAAAGGCTCTACCAGTTCTTTATCTCTCGCCAGTCCTGGATTCAGCTAAGCCTGCAAAAATTCAGCCGCTAAGATCAAGTTGTTAATACCTAAACTTAATATCAAAAACCAAAAATTTAGCAATTTACTAATTATATTAGTCCCTAGCAACGGCGCCAAAAACTTAACAGCACCCAAGCGCACATGCAACTGTACGTGGTCTTATCAAGTAATATAGTGGCTTCAAGGAAGCCCAAGTATCGATCTCACAAGGACTTGTGTTCGCTGTCTATCTAATTCTAGTCTAACTAATTGAGAAAAAATAAACAAGAAGAGAGTTTGTAATTTTTGTAAATTAAAAATAAAATAAATAATGCAAAAATTAAATTTTTGGAACAATCAATGGAAGAAAACCCAGGTTTAAAGCACTTCGAACAATCATACTATGTTATTGAAATTAATTCGTTAACTTGCTTATCGTGGTTGTTGATTCATAGGGTTAATTGCATGATCATGGTTTCTCAAATCTTTTACCTAATATGGACATTACAACTACATCATTGAGCGGGGATGCAATAATCCAATTAAGTTTATTAAAGCTATCATCCTACGTATGAATCAAGTAAGGCATCTAAGTACATCCTTATCCTAGATGCTAAGTTTAATTCTTTATTTTATAAAAGAATACAAACCCGAACTTTATTTATTCTCATGTTCTATCTTCCTATTCCCTCTCCCGAGATCAAAAGGTTGACAATATATGTATTCTATGGGTCGCGAATCCTTAAAATAATTAAAACAAGAATAAACAACCAATCAATTATGATAAGCAAAAATTAATCAAAATTAATCCAAAATAATAGTAATCATGTTCTTGGCTTTAACCCCGGAAGGAGGGTTTTTAGCCACTAATATTCTTAATCACGATCCAAATAATTGAATACGTGATATGAAAAATTAAAGACTAAAAATAAAATTAAAACCTAATAAACCGTGTAGCCGTCTTCTCCGTATTTTCTCCAAATTTGTTTCAGCCGTGTATAACATGTCCTCCAAATTCTCCGTCCCAGGTAATTCTTATTATCCTTTTATATTGTCCGAATGTGGCCCCCACGTTGACCAGCTGTGTCCAAGATTAAAAAAAAAATACAAGAATTGTCCTAGTTTAATAATAACGGAAAGAGGCCTAAAATATCCTTCAACTATGTAAAATGGTGTAAAAATATCCTTCGTCTACCTATTGGGCCTAAAATGCCCTTTCCATCTACGTATTGGACCTAAAATGCCCTTCTCACTTATCTATTGGGTCTAAAATGCCTTTCTCATCTACCTATTGGACCTATTTTGCCCTTTTACTTAGGCAAATTATATGAAAAGGCCATCCATAAATCCATAAAACTTAATTACATCAATAATAGTACTTTTTCAATATAAAAGAAAAAAAATTCTTCATATATAGCCATTTTAAGAAATCAAAAAAAATAATTATAATTCATAATTTAATGCAATAACTAATTATCAATTCACCTTAATTTAAGATATATATTTTCAATCTTCAAACTAAAGTAGAAAAGATAATCTTTGCTTTCAAATATTTTTCTCTCTTATATTCAAAATTCATATATTTTTAAATAAACTAAGTATTTCATTATTTGCTCGTGTATGTTTCATTTTATTTTCATGTATGTTAATCATCTAGTATTATTTCATTATTGTATATTTTAACTCTAATGTAATGGGGTAACCATAATTTTTTATGGATAAATATTTATCAAATAAAAATCATTTTGTTGGAATGACAGATATATCACATATTTTTGTTGTATAAATATAATTAATGTAAAGTTAGATTATTATTATATTTTTTATATAATTTATGAGATCAATATTCATGATATTTTTTATATAATTTTTGCACCATTTGATATAATATCAAACACCATTTGATATTATATCAAATGGTGCAAAAATTATATAAAAAATATAATAATAATTTGACTTTTACATTAATTATATTTATACAACAAAAATATATGATATATCTGTACTTCCAACATAATTATTTTTATTCTATAAATATTTATTCATAAAAAATTATGTTAACCCATTACATTAGAATTAAAAATACACAATAATGAAATAATACTAGATGATTAACATACATGAAAATAAAATGAAACATACACGAGCAAATAATGAAATATTTAGTTTATTTAAAAATATTTAAATTTTGAATATAAGAGAGAAAAATCTTTAAAAGCAGGGATTATCTTTTTTACTTTTAATTTGAAGATTGAAAATATATCTCTTAAATTAAGGTGAATTGATAATTAGTTATTGCATTAAATTATGAATTATAATTATCTTTTTTGATTTTTTAAAATGGTTGTATACGAACTTTTATATTTCTAATATCGAATAAGTACTATTATTTATGTAATGAAGTTTTATGGATAGCCTTTTCATATAATTTGTCTAAATAAAAAGGCAGAATAGACTCAATAGGTAGATGAGAAGGGCATTCTAGACCCAATAGATAGGTGAGAAGGACATTTTAGGCCCAATAAATAGGTGAGAAGGGCATTTTAGGTCTAATAGGTAGATGAAAAGAGCATTTTAGGTCCAATAGGTAGACGAAGGACATTTTTGCACCATTTTACATAGTTGAAGGACATTTTAGGCCCTTTTCCATAATAATAATAATGTGTCCAGCTTTTTTTTTATAATGATCCCACAAAATTAATTCAAGATTATCAAAGCAATTTTCCATGTGTCCAAGCTTGTTTTTAATTGTGACCAGTTGCCTAACTGTGTCGTTTAGCTTTAAATTGGCAGTGCATGTACCTGACGCAGCGCAATACTGTCCGCGTCGATCACATTGACGCGATGCGATGGTATCACGTAGAGTTACTGGAATTTGCTTTCAAAAATCTGGTTAAGTGTTAAATGTTTCTCCTTTTTTCCTTGTCTTTTGTAGTGTATTTCTAATGAATTTTGAGCCTTTTTCTCTTCAATATATCATTGCATTTATCTCACAAATCCTCCTACAATATTATACACTACATATTAAAGATCAAAACAACACACTATTCTCAACAACAAATCAAAACAAGAGCTAAGATAAGGCAAATTCGCAATGATCTTCCACTTATTTTTTCGACTCTTGACTTTATCAAATTACATTTCGCATATTACAAACAAATTATTCCACTCATAATTACACCATTAAAATATTTGAAATAAATTAAACACATTAGAATCCACCGAGATCAGCTAGACCTACACCTAGCTCAAGCTAGTAAAACTAGTTTTTCGGGTTGAACTCTAAATTACTCAATTAAGCACAAACTTATTTGAAAAATACTTGGGACATTGTAAATGCATACTTGGACACTTAAAATTCTTATTTATATCAATATGGACATGTTAAGCACACGAGTTCTCTCAAACAAGGTGAAATAAGCTAGAATAATGATACAAAAGTATATAAAACCATCTCAGATCACCCACCACTTGCTGGGGCAGAAGAACCTGGCTCAAGAGAAGGAATAGGATCAGGCAAAGGCCCCTATAGTGGCCCCTAGCTGGGGACATATCTCGTGGTCATCTACAACCTATGGGTTGTCCACGAACAGTAAAAAGATCCCTAGGCTTGGTCTTAGGACCCTCATCTCGAGTAGCGGTAGCACATGTTCTAGACATCTACAAAAGAGTGAAGTCAAAGGAAAGTTCTACAAACCAACTCAGACTCTTAGCACAAAATAAGTGAAAGAAGTGGATAAATCCTATGAATGTCTTATAGCCTCCCGAAGATAGGAAATGGATGTCATCATTCTGATCTGCATGACTCTACTAGATATTTTCTCTTGTACCAATAATGCCGATGTAGCCTAGGCTCTGATACCAATTTCTTGAAACTCAATTTTATGAATCATAATGACACATACTCTATCCCACCAATAGGTAAGCCAAACCATAACCCAGAGCTTAACACAATGGGTTAACTTGGTGGAAAATGTCCAACATAGGTGAAAATTAACAACAAGACTTATAACTAAGCATAATATTTAAAACAGACAAAGATAGTCAACATAGATACCATCCCATGACTTGGTAGAGCCAGCACAAGAGCATCTGGTGCATAAATAGGTAAATAAACTGAAATAATAGCATAAGATAACATAAAGCATCAACACACGCAATCATAACTACAAAATTGGCCCCTATATGTAAATTAGTGCAAAAGAAGTAAATAACCCATCGCAAGTCCCCATAAGCCTGGAAGGTAC
The DNA here is from genome assembly GCF_002878395.1 of Capsicum annuum. Lineage (NCBI taxonomy): Eukaryota > Viridiplantae > Streptophyta > Magnoliopsida > Solanales > Solanaceae > Capsicum > Capsicum annuum. The sequence goes on along the minus strand of NC_061113.1, from coordinate 72,077,604 downwards.
AAACAAGATAAAATAACCTACCACTGTTATTTATCAACTCTCATAATACAATTGAAATCCATTCAAGTCATGCCACACTATAGCCATCGCTTGTCCATATCATCATTTGTCAGTTAATCAACACTTCTTAACTAATCATTATTTCACTAGAATCCATCTAAATCATACCACATTATAACTATTTTCTCATTTTTGACTTAGCTAGATTATCAATTAGACTATCAATCTCACACACCAATGTCATCATACCATAATAAGTATATCATCATAGCATAATATGCATATCCGAACTCAAATTGATATATATATAATCAATAGCGGGACTTAAACCTGTAAATATAATCAATAGCCAGACTCAAATCGATAAGTATATAATCATTATCCGAACTCGAATTGATAAGTATATAATCAATAGCCGACTCAAATCGATAAATGTATAATCAGTAGCCAGACTTGAACCAGTAAATATAATTAATATCCAAACTCAAATCGATAAATATATCATCAAAGTCATAATTATCATACGGACTTGAATCAATAATTATAAATATATTAATATAATTATTAGTATCATTAATAGCATAACCAATAGGCATGAACCCTCACACCAACCAATAAAACCATCAAGTGCGAAGGTTTCTCAACATTACCTCAATAACCATTTCCAAGAGTCTAATCAAGCGTATAAAGATCTACAAAATTTAACATATGTCTTAGCCTAAGGTAGGTCAAGATCCCACTTCTAATCCCCGAAGTTCCATTTTAGGCAATTTCTACCCAAACTAGGCTTAAGGTATCTAAATCCATTTTTAGATGTTAAACAAGACTTAATTATCCCTAAGATAGTAAAAATACCTAAAATATAAGCAACTAGATCAATTAGGTCTAAATTATGATTTTCAAATACCCTAAATGATCCAACTAACCCAAGCATTACATTTCATCAAACCAACACCTAAAACCCATCCTAAATTAACACAATATCAGAAACATACTATGAATTAGCTCATCTAAAAAGGGGTAAAACCTAACCAACCTCAATGCCAAAGAAAGCTCAAAGATCCACCAAATTACTTCTTTTTCCCTTCGAGAAGCTTTCGCAAGATGCCAAGCTATTAAAATCATATTCTACACATCAATAAGAGAATAATGATACCCAAATTACACTATTGTGCGTTGGGATAAAAATTACCCAAAACCCCATGTGGGTCCCATTTATAGAAAATATGCTTAAGGAGTCGTTACCCTTTAAAATGGGTGAAATTCAAGCTAATTTGAGGCTAAAATTAATCCTCTAAGGTTTTAGGATTTTTAGAAATGAAAAAGGGAAAATCAACAATAAAAAGGTGGAATATTACCATAATTCAAAGGATAATTGCATAAACATATGTTAGACAAGCTCTCAAATCACCCACAAGCTCCAATTTTAAGCTATCTCACCATTTAGGATTTTAGCTCTCAAGAAAATAGATGAAGAATGAGCAAAGTCGAGCTAAAATGGGGTATTTATACCCTTACCAGGTGGTCGATCCTCACTATCGCAACCCAACTTTCACAATCACAATGGAAGGCATCAAACGAGGATGTCGCAATCGCGATATTACCCCACCACGATCATAGTTCTGTTGGCCTACCTAAGGAGTCACATTCGCAACTTAAGTGTCACAATCATAATACTTGATGGTGCTACCAAACCACGATTGCAATCCATGGTCCGCGATCGCAGGTACACCAAATCACAACTAAGACTTGGAAAATTTCAAAGTCTTTACCCAGCCCCGAGATTCTTCTGGAATTCTGTATATGCAAACAAATTATAAAACCACACAAAATTTAATGTTCCAAACTTAATGACACAGTCAAAATTTCCATCCGAGGTTTTTTCGATGAAATATAGGTCCCATACCCAATTTTAGTTTTCTTTACAACCAATAGGTCGAAATGAGCATGGGTGCCTTGGGACCAAAACCAAGAGTTCTCCTAGCTTAAAATCATAATTCCATAGCTATTGGAATAGTTAGAATTTGTATTTGAGGTCATTTGACTGAAGTTTTTGCCCAGTGACCATTTGAAACCAGCGAAGATTTTAAATAGGGAATTGGCTCTTAAAACCAAACAAACTGCCTGGTAATCGAACTGCAAGTTCCAACAAGTCATAAAAGACTTTAGGAATCTATGAAAATGATCTACCAACGAAGATAAAAAGAAATATGAAAAATGACCTGAAGGGTCATTACAAGGTAAGCCAAACCATAGCTCGAAATGACAAAATAATGGGCTAGTTGGTGAAAAGTAGAATAAAAACCAAAATTACACAAGTAACTCTAATCCAAGCCATAAAATATAAGGATGATAGCATAACTGGAGATAAATAAGGAAAAGAGTAGAAATATCCCTCGACCTAGTAAGGTCGGTATAAGAGTCTCTAGCAAAAGAATAAGAGCACTAATAGTATTAAATATACAATAGTCTCAAATAAAAAGGCCATCTAATAGAAAAAAAAGTCAGCACTAGCTCCAAAAGCACACCGTACTCTAAACTCCGACCAATACTAGTACATGCGTCAACGGCAGCAGCTAGTACTCAATTCCACGTTAGAAAAAATGGCAAATTATAATATAAGTACAAAAACAATGAGTACTCAATAGGCATCATTGACTGACTGAGCTAAATCATAATAAAAGTACAATGAGATGTAATATGGTAAGCTAATGTTAAGAAAATGACAAAACTGGAATCATGCTCAAAATACTAAAAATAAATCACTAAATAAATAACATCAAAAGAAATGTAACTAACTATAGCCTAACTGGACTCATAAGTCCAGAAGATGAAAACATAGGTAGTTTAGTGGTTGAGATATCATGAGACGTAGGGTATTGATAAAACTTGATCCATTGAGACTCTTGTGTCACATCTAATATTTGTGGGATACAAGTTTTCTCTATATTAGACGAGATTATTGGTTTGAGATGGTGAGTTGATAGTATTTAAAATATTATGAGATTCTCTTTTGATATGACTTACTTTTGTTAACAATGATTTTAAATCTATACATGCCTACCTTAATGCACTGATTGGATTATCATAATGAATATGTTAGCTACTAGGATAGGTTAGGACTTCTCAGTGCAGGGTGATTTGAAGTAAATTGGATAGTTGGGGTGGTGATCCTCGCCATTACTTTGGATTAAGGTCGATTATCAATGACACTTGTTTGTTAGAAATGTTCCATGCTCACCCTTACTTTATTTTTTTTTCTATATCCAGTATGGGTATTGATCTGAGTAGTAGAGTGTAGATTGTGTTCTCTCGATGTTAGCATTGTGGAGAGGTATTGGTTGACGGATATCAGAGCTAACCTAAATCTCTCTTTATATTGTCTTATGCTTTATTCATATTTAAGATAATTTAGATTATTTGATCATATTTGGTACTGGAGGCTTGTACTAGTGACTATCAGACTTGGAATATATCACTGAAATTTTATTTCATTCATATATCTTTTGAGATTATTTCTTCTTTTTCCTCCTTTTTCTCTTCTAGTTTACTTTGAGTATTGTGTTGGGTTGGCATACACTTACCTACATCGGTGAGTATGACAGGTGCCATCACAAATTCTATTTTGGATATTGATAAAATAAAAGTAAAGGGAGAACCTATGACCCTCTAATTATCATAAGTGTAACATACCAAGTCATGTTCATCTAGTCATCTCACAATTAGTCTTAAGCTACATCTATTTGAAATTACATTTATACAAAACAACCATACAATCAATGAATGAATAGTATGAACAATACATCATGACCATCAATCCGTTCATGAAAAGTGTACACATATACAGAAGGGTCTTAAGTTCCAAATAGTCATGACCTGCAAGGGGCGAGCTCAGTTGTATCTGTACCGGTATGGTACCCGACCCTTCTAATATCAAGCTACAAGCAGCACATACTGATGTTGTACCTGTTCCTTCGAATATCATAATATGTGAACATCTCAATCAATATAAAAAATAATATGATGAAGAGCACCAAATATGCCATAACAAAATTTATCTAGACACTTAACCAAATTGTGGTTCATCATTTATATGAATGAAATTAATTATCAAATTTATTCACCAATAACATGTATATCTGAAGGCTAATTCTTAAATACTCAACTCATGGATAGGCCCAAAAATCAAATTAAGTCTATATCTATAATTTAAATCATAACCTACCTCAAACATAAATCTGAAATGCTCTAACTCACCAAGATATTTCCTTTCTTGCCTTTTTTGATCGTTCTTAGTCTAAAAATAGTAAATGAGGAGAACTAATAACTTATTCTCCATTTACAAGAACTAGGAAATAAAACCCATCGAGTTTAACCTACTTCATACCCTAAACCGTTAATCTGGGTTTTCACCCATTAATCCACCCATTTTTATATAACTTACGTTAAAGAGGATGTAATCTATGTTAGGAAGCCAAGTATAGCAACCTAGAACCATTTATCACTGATTTTAAGCCTACCTAAGGACAATTCTCTTTAGTTCATCATTTTTTGAGCTTAATTAACACATGAATTTCTTCCTAACTCATGATTTTAGTGATTCTATAGATTAAAGGAGTTAATCTATGTTAGAATGGTGGAATTATTATTATTATTATTATATATTAAAAAATAAGAAAACGAAAAAAACCATGCGCATAGTAAACGAACTCTGCAATGTATAAGTAAAATTAAATTTTGAAGTATTGATCAATTTGATTTTAAATTTATGAAACTAATTAAACATTTTTAATATAGAATAAAACCTATCATGAATGAAGCACGTAATTAAATGTGGTAAATATCAATCTATAATCCAAGGAATGTAGGACTTTCTTTTGGGGGAGTTATCATATGATTTAAAAAAAATTAAATTGAATTAGTTAAGTGAGATAACTGTCTAGCCACAATTCAAGCACATTGTTGGGATAATTTTTTTCTTTTTACAATGTTTGAATTTAAAATTAACAAAATTTTGAATGGAAATAAACTTACATTATCTTTTAATTTTCAAAAGATAATCTTATCTTGAATTATAGTTTCTTAATCTAAATCTATATGATAATCAAATGATGTTTTTTTATTTGAAAATGACTATGATTTCTCATTGTAATTTAGATAAATTATTATCATAATAGATAACATGATTTTGAACTTTGAATTGATCTTATCTAACTTAACCAAAGAAAGAGAAAGTCATTTGGATTAATCTTTATATGTTATATAAATTGAGAGGATAGTAATTTTGTATTTGACCAAATGAGTCTTCACATTTGAGAGCTAGATAGGTTATCCATCATCGTCTTACGCATCACGTTTACATAGAATTATCACTGTTTGTTTATATTATATTTACTATAATGTTGAAATGTGTATTATATTTTGCTTTCTATATTAAGAGTGAAAGCATCCCCAACGAATCAATTCTATTCACTCTTTTGGAGATTCTTTATTAAAATTTTGGACGATTTGGTTGCAGAAACTATACAAAATGATGTAAAGAAAGCAAAAAGTATTGAAGTAAGTACTCACAATTTTCTTTTAGCTTTTGATTTCTTTATCATGAATTGTTAAATTTTGCAGAAGTTATGTTCTGCTATGAACATTGTGATTATGATGACTACTTTACAATAGGTTCTCACATTCAAAAGCTTGATGGGTTATTAGTTATCACATTTATTTTCACATTTATGTAAAAGTTCCTTTTGTATATGTTTATATCACAATCTTATATGATTTTGAAATTCTTAATATTTTCTAGTTCTCTACTGAAATTTAGAAGAATCGCAATGAATTTTATTGAATTTAAAAGTGTAAATATCATTCGATTGCAGGAAACAAAGAAGATAGGGTGTTGAAGTTATCTGTCACATAGAGAAAGATTTAAAGAGATGGGGAATAAGCAATAAATAAATTAGGTACAATCAAAAAATTAATAACATGATAAAGTTTAAATGATTCAAAGAAGGACTGCTCTTAGTTAAAAGATACTTATAATTATGGACTTTGAATTGAAATAAAGTATAATATAAAGTTTAAATTTAAATATACAATTATAATCTCTCTTTTCTCCTTTTTATATATAAATGAAGCCACTCAAACTTCATCATAAGACGATGTAAATTCTAAAACTAATTTGTCTAGACACAATAATTACTTTAGTGTGCTTTTAATTTGAATTTTGAATCCAAATTAGCATCCTAGCCAGTTGATGATTTTTGAATTTTTATTTGATCACAACTTCCTCCATGGTTTTAGGATTTTAGTGTTAGTCTACCTCTTAGTGCTTATCATTACTTTATTTAAATTTAATTCAAGATAGTAATAATATATTGCATAAATATTTTTATTTTCTTTCTCAACATTACCCCGTTGCAAATTATATTAAAGTTTCAAATAAATAAGCGTAACCTATTTCTGAGAGATATGTGATTTGTTGTGCCTTAATCTTCTTTTGCATATAGTGTCAAAGTTGTTAAACATGAAATCAGAGGAAACAAGTTTGATAGTTTAATGAAAAGATTTGCCATTAAGTCGAGAAGATATGTTGATTTTAAAATTCTCTACTTCAATAATTGTGTTTCAACAACAAGATTTGGACTCCTAAATTTGTAGTAGTTGATAACTAATCAAGTTAATGTGATCAAAATAAAATTTTAACAATTTAAGTAATTAAAGTATAACAAAAAATGTACATTGATGATTGGAGGTGAGGCGTGGGTTGAATTAATTTTAAGAATATTATTGGATAATACATATAGTATTATTTATAAATTTTAAACAAAAGAGATGGAGGAAAAATATAATAAAAATTTTAATTATTTCTAACAATTTGAGAATGTTAACTTGTAAACAATATAATAAAAATATGAAAGATAAAAACTTTTTGGTAATTACATCATTTCTTTTACCCATATAAATTTGGTTAGAGGTGGAGGGAGGGAGGGGGATAATAATAATAATATAATTTCTTTAAATGGAGAATAATATATATAAAAGTATATATGATTGTTTTTTCATATAAGAGATGGCCCGTGAAAGCACGGGCCCAATGTTGAAAGATTTTGTGAGCTACACACATAGATAGATAATATAGATATAGCTATTATATATATGGTTGGAAAGCATTTGTTTCAGCTGCAGCTGGATTATTTACATTAGATATTTACATCCTATACTATTCAGATAGTGATGCATTTTGGCTTCTTTGTAGTGTCAGTCAGCGCTTGACAAAAAGTACTTGTAGAAGAAGAGGGAAAATGAATTTTGATTCGAAATTGGATATATATATTTTGTTAGATCAAAGAGAGACCACAGTCGAATTATATCTTCTATATAGAATTTTTAAAAAGATCTAAGTATATAGTTTTGCAGTGTTACAATACTAATTTTAGATCGTACCTGATGTTATTCAAATCGCAAGCAACAGAAGTGTACGGCATCATCATCTTTAGCATTTGAGTAGGCAAACATCAATCAGGCAACAGTGCAATACTTACTGAATGTGAAGCCTGGGAAGTGATATATGAACAAAAAGAATGACAATTCAGAAAAAAGTAAAGCCATTAGAGTTGCTTTTGTATTTTAAAATTACGAAGGGGTGAGGTAAATTTGCATGGTTAAATTAAAAGTCACAATAGTATCTTGTGTTTCTCTTAGCACATCTTGATTTCTCAAGAGAAAAGGCTTAAAGAATCCAAACATTGACAGAAACACCTCCATCCAGTCATTATGCTTGGTGATACTTTTTTGATTCACAACCAATATCTAAGAAATATGGCCAGAAGCAAAGAAGAAAAGTTATGAAGGAAGGATAATGACATCAATTTCTAAAGTCGTGGCTAACTTCAAAGCATCATAATATGGTGTAATTATTCAGACACCGAGATTACTATGACTTTTATTTTTCTGAAACTAGTATCCTCTAGAGCTGTATACACCATCAATTTGAGCACCGAGCAAGTTATCCTAATGAAGTCAAGTTCTATCATCAATAATTCCCTTATTTGGCTTAAAAAGAGCATAGTTTATGTCAATTTTATTTAGGTTTTAGGTGTCCTTTAACACCCCAAATTTTGATCCCTGAAAATTTATGAGTTTTTAAACTCACTGCCCAACCTATGACTCATCTTACAAGTCGTAAGGTGTCCTTACAAGCCATAGGATCCAAATCGTCTCCTGATCAGTGAGTAATGTCTATGCTACTATCTTGATTATGACTAGAGGTCTTGATTTTTAAAGACTCGTTACGAGGCATAAAGTCCAGATCGTAGGGTGACCAGTGTGTACCCCAAATATTTCTGTCCTAACTCGTAGGGTCTCTTGACGACTCATGTGGTATGAGTCATAGAGTCACCGAAGAGGGGTCCCTCATATACTGTCCAGACTACAACTCGAGGTGATGAGTCACAGTGAGTCCTTACGAGTTGTATAGTGACCCATAGTCACTAGCAATAATTTTTCATCTTTTAACTGGGGCACTTTGGATATTTTCCCTTTTTTCCAACAGCAACCCACGACTTAAAACCCTATTGGAGACCTCATTATCATCCATAACATAATCAAAACAACTCTCAAGGCTCTCGTAAATTATCTCAAGAAAAAATACTTAGTTTTTTCGAGGTTGGCAATCAAAACTTCCAAGAGTAATTCCTTCTTCAAATTTCTTGGTGATTAAGGCATGTGACTCTACCCTTAAATTTGTTTTACTTAAAGCATGAAATTAAATGATTTCTTATATAGATTTGAACATGGGTTTTGATATAGGTTGAGGGTTTTGGAGTGAATATTTCTTAAATTATTTTTGCATAATTTATTATGCATTATTTATGATTTATTAATGGTTTTGAACTCGTAGAGTGAATGGGCATGGTGAATAAACTAAGGGGGTCTTGATTTCCCCTAACTTAATGATTTTGTCTTGACATATGGTTTTTGGAATTGTGTTCCCTCAACCTATTTGTGAAATTGATATTGAGATATAGTTTTGTCACATGGTTTGAGTTGCTCACTTGATCTATTACATACATAAAAGGCTAATGAACCATGGATTGATTTTTAACTGCACCTTGGGAATTATGAATTTCCCATGTGAATGAATAATTTAACCATAGGGGTTGTGAATTCCTCGATGGATAATTCATATGGCATGATAATGTAACTTGTAAATGAAGTTGGTATGACGATACCAACGATTTGCCTTATTGAATGAATTGGTTCGATGAATGAAAATGTGTGAAAATTGTTTTAATTGGTCATAAAAGAAGATTATGTAGCTTGGCCGTGAAAGTGGAGGTCCCAAGGGACCAATACTGGAAACTATATTTATCGGTGTGGGGGTATAAATGACCGGGTGGTTCGAGTTCTCCTTATTAAATGACTGGGTGATTTAAGCCCCACACGTTAAATGACTGGATGCTTAAGCCATACTTGATTTATGACTGGAAGGTTCGAGTCCCCCGTGGTACAAATGTACATATGATTATTCTCTGGTTCGTGCGACTACACGTACTGGGGATCTTTCAAATAGGGGAGAGCTGAGCCCATATAGCCCATGGGTGATTTTTTTGGTGGTTAGGCTACACAGTCCAGGCTAATATTTTAAAGTTCATGTTAAGCCTTGTTCCCTATCCCTGCATTTTATATATGTATATGTATGCATTCATGTATGTGAACATATATATTGAGTTGTACTGGATTTTGAATTTTCATTATATTATCCTTATCCCTGAGTTACATGTTAGCGCTTAACCCGTTAACCATCTCTGGATGTTGTATTTCCATGCAATGCAGGAATCAAAGATACTTCTGCTTTTCCTATGTAGTGATAGAATTTTTGGATTGTCAACAGTCAGCTTAAAGTGGAGAGCCTTCTTTTTCTAGAAGGTCATTACTTCTTGGTTTATCTTTTATCATAAATTTACCCTATTTTTATTTTAGATATAGTCGGAGGCATGTCCCAATATTGGGTCGATTCGATTTGTCATAGAGGCTTATGGATTACTATGGATGAAGTATTGGTCGTGGTTGTATCTTATACTTCTTGAGTTTTGATTATTTTATTGTGTTATATTTTTGGAATTCATTCACTGTTAGTGTATTGAGTTCTATATGACTAGGCAAAAGGGGTGGTCTCCGGTCCACGGCAGACATGGGATGCCTGTCATGGCTAGGCCCTAGTTTGTACCGTAACAAAGTTGGTATCAGAGCCTAGGTTCATGGTCAATTGGGTGTCCACAAAGCCGTGTAGAGTAGAGTCTCTTTTATGGGCATGCCATACTTATAAAAAAGAGTGATGTGCTATAGAAATTAGTACTTTTGACACTTTAAAGGAGTAAAATATGCAAGTTTCTGAGGGCTTTTTCTTAGATTTGATCTATTTTGGGTCTGTTTTGCAGAATACCATGATTTGGATGATAAGTTCATAAAAAGGTAAAAAAATGTGTTTTTGGTTACTTTTGGAGCGATTATGAATGATTGGAATATTTTCCAACTTGATCGTGATTAGTGCATGTTTGAGAATCCAAGAAGAGCTGAAAAACTGACTCCATCTTAGTCAGAGATATATGAGATACAAAACGTGCACTTTTAACACTTAGAAACATATTTTTTATTTCAAGATCCATCTTTGATCTTGGGATTTCATTGTATTGACTTTGATTGATTATTCAATTTACGGTTATGGGTCTTATTTCATCTTATCATTGTGATTTCATTTTTGCTTTCCAATATGAATGTTATTGATTTCTTCATAATCATTAACGGCTAAAATCCATAGTTAGGGTTATGAAAACCCTGGCAAATTAATGAAGTAGGGGAAGTATGATTGTTGATGGAAAATCAATACCTATTCCATACATTATTTTATCTTCAATATGATTGATTTATTAATGGTTGCACACATTAAGATCCTGCATAGATATTACTACTAGCTCTAACAAAGAGGTAGTAACTAGGAAAAGATAAAGAGAACAGTAATTTAGGGAGTTAACAGTCGATCCGTTGAAGCATAATAATATATGCGAATGATTATGAACCTTAATCTAATAACTTAAGACTCAAAAGGTGATAGTTAACTGGGACCAGGGTAAGGTTAGTAAAGAGACACTCTGAGACTCAATAGGTAAAAGGTGAAATCCTCCTGCTCGCCTAAAAAACTATAGGAGGTACACAACTCATCGATTCTGCATGCAAGGTATTGAGTTGGTTCAACAACGCACATAAACCTATAGAGTTAAGATGCCAGGGGGAATGCAATCCTAGTGTTCACTCAAGAGTGATTTTCAACCAAGCTGATATTATTCTGTGTTTGAGACGACTATCCACAAATCCCCCTATTTACTTTCCTATTTTACCCATAGATTGTAACTACTGAGATCTATTAAACCACTTGTTCCCTTAGGATTCGACCCCAACCTTAGTTGGGTTATTATATCTTGACAGCGACCGCATCATCATCTAAAAGGAAGTGTTGCTTGAATGTCATCAAGAAATTGGCGCCTTTGCCGGGGAACACGGTGTTTATTTATGGATTAAGGTTATTGCAGTTCTTGGGCTTTTAGTCTTTCTTTTTGTTCTTAGTTGGGCATATGCTGATGTATGCCTAGCACATGGAGTAGAGGCAATCCCTTACTCCCTATGAATCCGAATCCAGAGAGGATCCTATAAACACCTGGGAGGATGACTGAGCCAAAGAGAGGTGATAATCCTAAAAGGGTTTGTGATATTATACCTCCTACTGAGGGAGTATAAAATATTATTAATCGACAGACTAGTGAGCTATTAGCTCAAACTAAAGCCGAAGAGAGAGCAGCGGAAGAAGCTCAAAGGATAGCTAGGGAGGTGAATCTAGCTAAACTGAGACAAGCAGAAGACCACAGAGCAGCACTTAGTGGGAATCAAGATAGATCTAAAGGTGCATGTGTTCAAGTTATCCATGCATATCAGTATGTGCAGCCAAATATAAATGATGAGAAAGATATGGGTTATGTTGAGCCAACAGAGAATGGAGCCTTAGTACCTCCTATTTTGCCCCCAGGCATCAAATTTGACATTACGAATGCCATGGTCTAACTTCTAAATTTGAAGGGCGTGTTTGCAGGATTGCCTACTGATGATGCAAATTTACACCTTACAAATTTCTTAGGATCAGTAACTCATACACCAATCTAGGGGTAAATCAGAAAGCCCTTAGACTGCGGCTTTTCCCTCTTATCACTTACAAAAGAAGCATATTTATGTTTAGGGGAATTGCTAAGAGGATCTATCATGACTTAGAATGAGTTGCACAGGAAATTCTCAAACAGGTTCTTTCCTCTGTCAAAGATGTTGCAGCTTAAATATGAGATTTATAATTTTAGGCAACTGTAGTCAGAGTCCATGTATGATACTTGGTTTAGGTTTAAGAAGAAGCTGAACTTGGTGTCCAATCATCAATTTTTAGGGAAAAACTTATTGGATATATTCTACAGAACCCTAAACATCAGCTCTAGATCCATGGTAGACACCATCTCTAGAGGAGCTTGTATGAGACTACGTTAGGAGGCAGCTTCGAAGATGTTAGATCGGGTCTCACTCACTAACTGAGGGTGGCAATATCAAGAGGCTGAGAGGGGATCTGGTACTTATGCTATAGATACTTCTTGCGATCAGAGAGCAGCTGATGATACTGTAGTGTAAGAAATCATATTTCTAAGGACTGATTTAGGGGTGCTATAAAAGCATTTTATAGCAATAAATTTTGAGAAAAAGAATGTAGTAGCAGCACAGGGTGAACTTCCAAAGCATATAAGTCTAAATTAGAAACAGAAGCTAACTATTTAGATGGTAGATGGAGGGTTTCTGAGCCCAAGGGCAAGGGAACCAAGGTCAGAACAATTATGTCATACAAAGAGACCAAATAAGAGAGTGAGATGGTGACTGAAGGAAGAAGGATGACTATAGAGAGAAGGGAGATAGATACATTCCACCTGTAGATGGAATGCAGAATCTAGAATGGAGGAGATGCTGGCTAAATTGGTGAAGGGTCAGAAAAATCAGGAGACCAGCCTTAAGAAAATTAAGGCTGATATTTTAGGATTGACCCAGAAGGTCAAGTCTCATACCACTGCTATCAAGTAGTTGGAGCACCAGTTTGGGCAGATGTCAGCAACTCTAAACCAGAGGTAGCCAGGTACCCTTCCTAGCAACAATATGCAAAATCCAAAAAAAGACAGTCACATACTTGCTATTACCACAAGAAGTGGTATAACTACTATGGATCCCCTACTACCTGCTACAAAAATTATTAATGATGAGACACATATTGTTGAGTCTGAAAAGGTGACAATAGATAGAGATGCAGTTTCTAAAGACAAAGGTAAGGGTTCGATCGTTGAGCTAGCTACAAGACAAATTTTGAGACCACCCCCACTTTTTCCTCAGTAACTACTACAGAAGGAAGAGACGCTGAAATATTGAGCCTTAACATACCTCTTATTAAGACACTAGAGTAGATACCTGGATATGCCAGGTTTATGAAACAGTTAATCAAAAGAAAGAAAGGAGTAACTTTTGAAGATGTTAAGGGAATGCACCATTGCAGTGCAGTCACGACTAAGTCCTTGGCACAGAAAAAGAGTGAATTATTTTAAACAATTATCTAATTGTATAGTATACGTAGATGATATATTATTATATACAAAAACCAAAGAAGAACATTTAAGTAAACCACCAGTCTGTTTTGGTTATTATATGTGGGTATAATTTATCTAAGAATGGCATTTCTAAAAGTATATCTTTTCCCAACAATCATGATATGATAAAATAAATTCATATTAGTTACTTTATAGTAGAATTATTCGAAGAATAATATGTTAAGAAGTTTATTAACAATCCCATACTTGTATTTTTACATTGCTAGCTTTATAAGTAATTAAGCTTTCTTCATTATTAAATCCTATTTATCTGATGTGATGGTAGATAAATTTAAAATACTTATTTTGTATGCACTTAGAGATATAAAAGTAGTAGATATAAGAAAAATCATCCCCGGGGTGCTCACTATACCATGCACTATTAGGTCATCCAAATTTGCTCGAGCCTTGTGTGATTTAGGGACCAACATTAATTTGATGCCACTGGTCATCTTCAAGTAACTAGTTTTAAACCCTCTAGAACCGACTTCAGTGCGACTATTGATGGTTGATCGTACAGTAAAGAACCCTATGGGAATCTGGTGTGATATGTTTCAGGGTGGATAAATTCATTTTCCCAGTTGACTTTGTCATCTTGGACTATAAGGTTGACACCAAGATGCCCATTATTTTAAGAAGACCATTCATGGCCATAGGCAGAGCTATGGTTGGCATGAAAAAGGGTGAGCTAAAATTCTGAGTCAACGGTGAGAAAACGATATGTAACATTCAAAAGTTTATGAAGTAGCCAACCGACATAAGGGTAGTGTCGATGATTGATTGTATTGATGACCCTGAAGGATATTCCTATGGGTATCTTGATGAATTTTGAGTAGTCAAGATACCTGTGTCATGCTGAATGTTAAATCAAACACTGCGGGAGGCAACCCATAGGTTTATTGGAGAAGTCTGAGTAACCAACATTGCCATGTCGTACCGCGATATTAAATCAAGCGTAGAGTGGGAGGCAACCCACTATATTTTAGTGTTTATGTTTTTGTTATTTTTGTTTTGGTAGTTTTTTTAGCTTTTGGGCCTTACATGGACTACAGTAAATATTGCTACATTCATCGATTTTCAAGTAAGGGGGTTGTGATCAGCCTATCATGGTCACAAGTCCCATATGGTAAGTTGTGTAGAAAATTGAAAAGTTGAAACTTTGAGGATGAAAAATGGTAAGTTGCGGACTTTGACACCTAACTTTACTTTTGGGACCTAAAATTTAGGTTACGGGACCATAAGTAACTAAAAAAATGTCAATATGCTAAGTTCGAGTTGCGGAAAAGTGGGCCAAAGATTTGGACCGGCACTTGTGGGCTGCAGGTGCTACCTACACCCAGAACCCGATAGCGGGTACAGGGCATGAGTAGGTACTGCGAGTAGGTTAAATTTGAGCCCATTTTTTAATTAAAATTTTGGGCCCACCAATATTTAAATATGACTTATTTCAGCCCTCCACCTATATAAAAATATTCTAACCCTTATTCTAACTCATTATAATCCTGTAAACTTCAATTTTCTCTTTAAATTCAAACTTCCCACCTTAAACATAAACCAACCCCACACTTAAGAAAAGGCAAAATTAACACTTGTTTAAGATACCAACTTGTCCAAAGATACTAGAAACAAGTTTCAATCTGGGTTTTGCTTTAGTTCTTCATTATTCTCTTCTAAATTTTCATATAAGAGGTAGCTTTCTTAGATCCTAATGGTTATTTAATGTTTTATCTATTGTTGAAACTAGTTGATATATGTAATATATTCCTAAATATATTAAAACTATCATGCTTGTATGAGGGATCCTTGAAATAACCTAAAATCTTAATGTAGGGACTTGTTTTGAGTTAAAATATTAAGTTTAGGCCCTAACTGAAAGTTGAACTTGAATGAACGAACGTAATGCCATAAGTTGAACTTGTTTGTTTACTTTGAAAGTCATAATTTTTTATTAGAGTGTATACATTGAACTTGTTGTGGTTTCAAATAGGTTATAGGGTGTGAAAAGTAAGGATAAATCTAAGCTTTTTGAATTTGTGATTTTCTTTAACTTTCACTATCCCTCACTTTTGTTGGAAACTAATATTTGGTTTTTCTGGTATACATGGCACCTAAAGTAGTGAAGAAAAAAGCAACAGGTGGTACTTCAAGGAAACAGGTAGAATCTTTTGAGCTTAGTGGTTTGATAAAGGAGTATTTGAGACAGCATCATGTTGATGCTAAAGTTATAATGACACACAGAGTCACACGAAGACAGACTTGCCAGGCTGCCCAGTCAGCCACAGCTCAGCCAAGAATAAAGTCTACGAGGATATCACCACCACATACTCCTCCACCTGATAATGATAAGGAGGAAGAGAAGGAGAAGACAGAGTTTGAGCTTACTCTACATACTAATGCAAAGGACCCTTAGTCTGAGGAGGGGTCTCAAGATTCTTTTAAAGAGGTAGAGTAGGAGTAGTCATCAGTGGTACCCCAGTCTGAGGGGGGTACAACACAGGCTTTCTATGATGTACATCCAGAGCAGACACCCGGACCTGCCCTAAATGCACCTCCCTAAGAGTGACATCTGAGGTGGTGTGTGGCTAGGATACATAAGATATATGATATTGACAGTCATGTTTGGAATCTAAGTAGTTCTACACGTTGTATCTATGAGGAGCGCTAGATCGACTTATTAGGGATAGAGCAGTTACTACAACTTCGGACATCATTTAATAGGTATCAGCTTGGGTGGATAACTAGGTCACTCGTTTCTTATAGACCGGCTATGGTGCGGGAGTTATATGCATCTTATACAGCCACCATAGTCCTTACCATATGCCATCATCCAGGCCTGATCAGATTTGAACGACAACCCTAGCTTGATCACACACTAGTCAGAGGGGTCGAAGTTAATGTCAGAAAGGAGACTATCCACCAAGTCATGTTCGGCCTAGATTATATTACATTTGCATCTACAGCAGAGTGCAACCACAGACTGAGAATCGCATGAGATCATCATAATATGCAGGATACTGAGAAAAAATTTGAGAGGTTTGAGATGGCTAAGTGGATAGCCGATTATATTTCACTACAGGGTGATAAGGCCTCATGGATTGAGGGGCCAACTGTGATTAAGAAGGGTCTGTAACCACTAAAGGCCAGATTTTGGTGGTTGTTGATTTATTACCACCTACTTCCTACTACTTCAAATAACACATTAATATGGGAAGATTAGTTTCCTTCTTAATGGTTGGTTATGATATTTATTTAGTTTCTATCCTCACGCATAAGCTACATGATAAGCCTTTGGTAAGCTGACTAACCTGCCATTTCCTTGTATGATTCAAAGGCTATGCGATGAGGCAGGTGTGGTTGAGTTACCAGGTATTAATAAGAGGGTGAATGTAACATCGAATATGCAGATAAAGACCATGAAGGGTCTGGAACGTCCAGACACTTCTAAGAGATCTAGACAGCGGGCAGCAGTACCATAGGCCTAGTCTAAGGGGCCGTCAATTTTTGTAGAGCCTGATGAGGCATATATATATAGTGCAGGTATTGGTATAGACATAGATATAGGGGATCAAAAAGATGTTTTGCATTTGAGTACTCATGGAGAGGGAACAAGCTACTTCTGCTTCAGCCTTGGCTTCGACCTTAGAGTCAGTTGGTGCATCTACAGAGCCTGCTTACCCATCCATTATAGCTCCTACGACAGGTATGATTACTATATCCAGTGAGTTTTTATAGAGCCTAGTGGAGAGAAAGAAAGCTACAGTCGTTCGGTTGAACATTGTCGAGATCGAAATGACTACCTTCTTTGGGCAAATGAGATTAGGGATCAGGATAAGATTTAAGTAGGCTGAGGATTGATAGGAGGCTTCTTAGAGAGCCGCACTATTAGAGATGTGTGTTGAGTTTTAGAAATAGATTAATGAGCTGGAAAGATAGGTTATATCCTGATATACAAAGATAGGTGTGCTAGATTCAATTCAGATGAGAGAGGATTTTGAAATCCTACGAGCAGAGTTATGCTTTCTTGAAGAGAGTCGTGTCGCTATTACTCCCTAAATGATACCCTATGTAGTCTAAATATCACCCTGCATGCACCGCGATAGTTTGACTTCTTTGCGGAGGATGATGATGAGGTCCTAGCAGTTGGGACCAGGAGCGGTCACTTACATAATTTGTAGGATCCTGTTATAAGAGACAAGGAGGCCCTTACAAAAGATATACATGATTCTTTAGATACTATATTCATAGATAGGTAGAGACAGATATTATAACAATGGGTACATCATCCAGTAGTGCACCATCGCCACTGCCGCCTCTGCCAGCTTTTATGCTCCCATCCAAGGCTTCCGACTCGGGTACGCTTACTGCATCCCAAGTATGTTCTCAATTCACTATGTTTTGTTTTGTTTTATTTTAGCGCGTTGATGATAGTGCATAGTTTGTAGTTGGGGATGGGCATGCCATGCCACCGTGGGTTTTTTTTTGTCATGCTTTTTTTCCTATCAATCGCGGTATGGTTGTAGAACTAGCATGTCTAGGATAATTATGTGTTGTATTATGTTTTTCTTCATATTATGTTATTTTTGTGTAACTAGGATTTTGAGTATTTAGGGCAGTAGTCAGATTTTGATTGATTTTTATAACCCTCCAAAATATTATGATTTAGAACTGTGATGATGTACATATATGTGAACTTTGTGGATCTCATTATGGGATTAGTATTAGGGACATGATAACCATTTATTGACAATGCCATGAACTGAATAGGTAGTAGTTAGTAAGATGACTCAGAGCTATGTGAGTGTGAGATGCTACCTAGTTCTCTTTGTATGTTAAATTCAGAACTTTCCTAGTTAGTCTTGCTAAGGTTGAAGGATAGTCGATTAGGAAAGGATCATAGGCCATTTTTTATTCTAGTCCACTTTTATCCTAAATAACCTTCCATATGCAAATTGTATCCCTTGATCCCTATTTTGAGCCTTATAGTCTATTTTTCTTATTACATATTTCACCTTCCTATTTATATTATAATGAATCTATTTTGGCTCTGGTCCTCCTTGGATATTGTGCACCTCAATACAGGTAAAAATCCTAAGTTGAGGGTGGCTATCATAGGGGTGCATAGTGTAAAATAGGTATGAAGAAGGGTAAAATAAGAGAAAATGTTAGTAGGGCTGGGTGTGGTAGAAAAAAAAGAAAAAAAGGAAAATTGTGAAAAAAAAAAGAATAAAAGGACACACTCAAACTGAATGTGCAATAAAAGAACAAAATGGAAAAATAAGGTGGAATAAAAGGCAATTGTCTAGTTAGTGACACCCCAAAAGTTGGTGTAGTGCCAAGAAAGGTTAGTCAGTTTAAATATCCATACCTACTATACCATCCCCAAGCCTACATTACAAGCCAAGAAAAGTCCTATAATGATCCTGACTTAACTATCTAAATGATAAGGTAAAGAAAATAAGGGTAAGCTTATGGTATTTAACATGCATTGATTGGAACTTATTTGTTGAGTGTGAGTGTCTCTGAACCGTCCCTGTATTGACATATATGATTTCATATAAGTGAGTGGGACATTCTTATTGTGAGGGCACTTGAGTTATGTTGCTAGCTATATGCTTGTTTCGAGTAGTGTAATTTGTACATATGAGTGGTTGTATGTTGCTAATGTACTTGCCATACCTTGATTTCTTTATGTCACATTGTTGTGCTTCATATTCACACATGGTTAGTTTTGAAAAAGAGATGTAGGATGGGATGTTGTGCTTTGAACTAAATGTGATGATTGACTGCCTTGAAAATCTTAGATTCTCCTAATTAAGCTTCGTTTTTGTTTCTTGTATTTTTGTTGCCTGAGGACATGCAAACATTCTAAGTTGAGGGTGTTGATGTGTTATAGAAATATAGCACTTTTGATGCTTAAAATAAAAAAAATGCAAGTTTCTGAGGGTTTTTTGTTAGATTTGATCTGTTTTGGGTATGTCTTGCAGAAAATCATAATTTGGATGATAAGTTCGTGAAAATGGTAAAAAAGGTATTTTTGGTTACTTTTGGAGAGATTATTGATGATTGGGATGTTTTCCAGCTTGATCGTGATTAATGTGTGTTATGGGGGTCGAATACGATCTAAAAAATGGAATTCTAGCACCTACCAAGTCAACATGTGGCTGCAAGGAGAACCTACAGACTGCATGTACACAAAGCAGGTTCTAGAAAGTCCAAACCCCTAGAGCTAAACATTACAAGATTTTTGCTCCTGCTACTTGCGCCCACTACCTGTGCCTGGGTTGCAGGTAGTACCTGCGCCCTGCCAGACCGCAAGTATAGGGAGTAGGTGACCACCGACCCGGTTTTATCCTATTTCCTTCGGGCTTAGTTTTTAGGGTTTTCTCTTATACTATAAATACCATTTATGTACTTGTCAGAGATAGATGAGATATACAAAAAAAATGCACTTTTAACACTTAGAAAAATGTTTTGATTTCAAGATCCATCTTTGATCTTGGGATTTCATTGTATTGACTTTGACTGATTATTTAGTTTACGGTTGTGGGTTTTCTTTCATATTATCATTGTGATTTCATCTTTGCTTTCCAAGATAAATTCTATTGATTTCTTCACAATCATGAGTAGCTAAAACCCATAGCTAAGGTTATGGAAACCCTAGCAAATTGACGAAGTAGGGGAAGTGCGATTATTGGTGGGAAACAAATACCTATGGCATGCATTGTTTTATCTTTGATATGATTTATATCTTAATGGGTGCACACATTAATATCCCACCTAGATTTTACTACTTGCTCTAACAAAGGGGTAACAACTAGGGAAAAATAAAGACAACAGTAATTTGGGTATTTAATAGTCGATCCATTGCAGCATAACGTTATATACGGATAATTATTAGCCTTCATCTAATAACTTGAGACTCAAAAGGTGATAGTTAACTAGGACCATGGTAACGGTAAGTAAAGTGACACTCTGAGACTTAATCTTAAGTCTTTGTTTTTGGGATCCTTTTTCAATTTTCCAATTGCCCTGCACAATCTTAAGATTAGATGTTTACTATATTTAAAAAAGATATGTATGACTTTAAATATGTTGCAATTGCTTACCATTCGAATGGATACATCCACCTAGTTTGAACTGGACCGCCTAACCGAGATTCGTACACAAGGTAAATGGGAAGATGCTCCATCACATTGAAGAACACTGGCGGAAAAATCTTCTCTAGCTTGTTGGTGATAACAACAATATTACTTTCCATTCGCGCTAGATTTTCTTCTTTTAATGTGGTGGCACATAAGTTTTTAAAGAACAAATTGATCTCTGCTATTGGTTAGCTATTTTCAAGTAACTAAGTCACCAACCAAACCACATTCAAAACAAAAAAATCCCCTTTAAAGTTCCTACACTTACCAATTTTCAAGTGACTAAGTCATCAATCAAACCACATTCAAAACAAAAAAATTCCTTTAAAGTCCCTACACTTAACCATTTTCAAGTAACTAAGTCACCAACCAAACCACATTTAAAAAAAAATCCTTTAAAGTCCCTACACTTAACCATTTTCAAGTGACTAAGTATCAAAACAAAACCACATTCAAAATAAAAAATTCCCTTTAAAATCCCTACACTTAACCATTCTCAAGTAACTAAGTCACCAACCAAACCATATTCAAAATAAAAAATCCCCTTTAAAGTCCCTACGCTTAACCATTTTCAAGTGACTAAGTCATCAACCAAACCACATTCAAAACAAGCAACAACAAGATGTCAACAACAATGCTGGTGAATCGAACAAAGCCACACACGTCTTCACTAGACTTCAATATGAACAATAACAAGAAGATAACAATAATTCTAGTGAATCGAAAAAGGTCACACACGGCTTCACTGGACTTCAATATGAATAATAACAAGAAGATAACCACTTACCTTTGCTTGGCCTAAATTAAAGTGAAAGAGATCGATAAGCGGTCACTGAAAAAAATAGTTAAGCAATCCTTATACCGGATTCGGAATTGTCAAATAGTAAAATTATTACAAAGAATAATCTTTCGGTTAAATTATTACAATAATTTAGCAAAGGAATAGGAATACAATTTTCCCCCCTAAAATTAAACAATTAATGAGTAAAATGGAGAAATAAGTGTCAAGACTAACCAAAATTTTAGGTAATTCAAAATCAAATTAATGTAGGAACAAGCCTAACATTAGCTAATTCAATCTCAAATTCCAAAAATTAGCTAAAATCTATCTAAATAAAATAAATATTCAAACCTTAGAACTCAAACCACAACCAATTGACGAAATTAACACTAAGATATTTGTATGTAGACTTTTAATATTTTTAGATATTAAAAAACGAGTTTGTGGATACTAAAATAAGCTAAATTTAGTTAATGAGTTGTAGTTAATTGTTACCTTATCCAAAATTGAAAGTTAAGATGGAATAGTTCCTTGAAGATTTGATTAAAGCTAAAAAGAATCCAAGAAGTTGAGTAAAAACTTCCTTGAAAGAGAAAGAACAATGGAGATTGGAGGGTTTAATGTTAAAGTGTGATATTTGTAGGTTTTAGCATGTTCTTGCTATTTTGGAAGGGTGAAATGAGGGATTTTGGGTGTGTTTTTGTGTTATTATTATGTATTACGGGTCGGGTCGGGTTATTCAAAAATATTTTTTAAAAAAATAATTTTGAAATTAAACTTTAACAAATTACAATTAATAAATTACAAAAATAAGTTAATAAATTAATTTTTTTTAACAAATTAAAATTTTAATAAATTCTATACTATTTATAACAACATTCAATTAATTTAATACAATTCGTATATATATAAAGACACAGTACATACACTGTGTATGGGACCGGGACAACATCCAATTAATTTAATACGATTTGTATATATATAAATCAGATAAGTAGTTATTTTATCATCACATTAACACGAGTAGTATATTTTCTTAATCGTATAATAATATCAATGAATTTTGTAAATTACGATAAATTTTTGGTTAATTAGCTTTTAAATACAATATTATGTATATATATATATATACCTCGTAATACTACTCTTACGTTATTACAACTTCAACAACATACGCATGTCTACATTGACCCAAAATAGTATATCTACTTCCTTAACAGTATGATATATATCAACGTATCATGCAGCCTATTTTGATATATAGATTCAGTTATCTAGCTTTCGATTACTACATACGTCACTACACGAGATATACGTATATATACATATATTCAATTGTTTATCAGCTTTCACATACGTACTATAAACATCATATACACGATTTTACTACCCCATAATAATATACAACGTATTTCACAAATACTCAGATGAATTATAGATTACATTATCTTATGTCATTAATATACATTCACTGTATAATATGTATATAATATATATATATATATATATATATATACACACACACACATATACATACTATCGACTATATCAAATTCTAAATACGTACTATATATATCACATACGTACACAAGTATATTATCCAATAATATAATGCGATGTGTTTCTTATACATACTCAGATGAGTGATCGATTAATTATATTTGGTTATCTTAATATACTAGGTTTTGACTACATTGTTCATCAATCGATCACTACATGATATATATATATATATATATATAAAAACTCTTGAATGCGTATATATATATATCACATCTACAAGTATATTACCTTATAATAGAACACGTTCATTATATTTTGATGAATTATCGGTTATATATTACATTATTATGACTGAAATAGTAACATAATAACATTATCTCAGCGGTATGATATATATATATACACATATTCATTATACAAAGATTATGCATGTTTAACGTCATTTAACGCATACACAAAGGAAAATATTCATTTTATATATTGAAACATAAGTAAAAGGTAAAGATTATGTTTAACGTAATTTGTTTATTTTATTTGATATATTTTTTAGTGTAATTTTGTCACAAAATTTAAGAATGATTGATTTTTATTATTATTATACTAGTTATCGACTACGTGTGATTAGTGTAATTTTAAAAAATTATATATATATTACACAATATATATAATTATTTTTAATGAAACTAATATATATATTTGATTACATATATATAATTATTGGTTACTAAAAATTATTTACTTTTAAATTTTTTTAGTTCAAAAACCGACCACTAATGGTCATTTTTTTAAATTATTTTTTTATTTTAATTAAAAAACTGACCATAAGTGGTTGATTTTTTTAAAAGTATTTAAAAAAAATTAAAACCGACCACTAGTGCTCGGTTTTTTAAAAAATAAATTAAAAAAGAATTTTTAAAAATCGACCACAAGTGGTCGATTTTTAAAAATATTTTTCAATTATATTTTAAAAAAACCAACCACAAGTCGTCGGTTTTATTATTTTTCTTTAAATTTTATTTGTAAAATAAATAATAATTAATATAAAAATTATTGAAATAATTATTTTAAATTTTTAAAATATAAAAGCGACCACATGTACTCGCTTTTACAAAAAAATTTAAAAAATTAAAAACCGACCACTCCGACCACAATGTGTGGTCATTTTTTCAGTTTTTTTTAGTAGTGTAAGGCAAGAGTTATACATTTTCTCATAAATCAAAATATAATATGGTAGTGTCAACTCTTATCCATTGGGCATAACTTGTTTGAAAATTCTTGGGTTAAGTGTTGCTTTTAAGATAAGAGTTATAGAACATCTCATAAATCAAAATACAATGTGTTAAATATCAACTCTTGCCCATGGGGCATAACATGTTGCTTGAACGTACTTGGTCTAAATCTTGCTTTTAAGGAAAGAGTTTAAAAGTATCTCATAAATCAATACGCAATGTGGTACAGTCAACTTTTGCCCATGGTGCATAACTTATTGTTTGATGGTCCTTGGGCTAAGTCTTGCCTCTAAGGCAAAATTTATAAAACATTTCATAAGTAAAAAACACAATGTGATAGTGTTGAATCTTGTCCAATATACGTAACTTGTTGTTTGAAAATCTTTGAAATAAGTTGTGTCTCTGAGATAAGAGTAGTAAGACATCTCATAAATCAAGACATAACGTGTTAGTGTCAATTCTTTCCTGTGTGAAATAACTTGTTGCTTGAAACTCCTTGAGTTAATTCTTGCCCTAAGATAAGAGTTATAAAATATCTCATAAATCAAAACACAATGTGGTAGTGTCAACTCTTGACCATATAACGTAACTTTTTTTGAAAGTCCTAAGTCTTGACTTTAAGACAAGATTTATAGAACATATCATAAGTCAAGATATAATGTGGTAGCGCAACTTTTGTCCATGGGACGTAACTTGTTGTTTAGAAGGAATTGAAGAAAAAAATAATAAAAGTTGCGAAAAAAGAAAAAAATGAGGAAAAATATTTTAAAAATAAAAATAAAAAATAAAAAAGAAAAAGAAAGAAAATATAGGAGTTGAGGAGAGAAAAAAATAAAGACCAAGAAAAAAGAAAAAAAAAAGACACAACAAAAATACAGGTTGAAAAAAATTAAAAAAAGAAAAATTAAATAAAAATAAAAAAGAGAAAAAAATTTAAAAAATTAGTAATAGTGAGGAGAAAAGAGAAAAATTAAGGATAAAAAAAATAAAAAAATAAAAATAATGAAATAAAAAAGAGAATAAAATAAAATAAGAGTTAGAGAAAAACTAAAAAAACTAAAAAAATAAAGTAAAATAAAAAGAAAAAAAAAGAGAAGTTGAAGATAATAAAAAGCAAAAATAAATAAAAGTTGAAAGATAGATAAGTATGAAATTGTTTAGAAATATATGAGATATATAGAGATAAATAAGTAATTATTTTATGTATAAAATAAAAGAAAGAGTAATTTTGTATGAATTTTCTTATGAAAAAAGGGCAGCCATTACGAAGGCTATGAAGTTTATCCAAATGAATGCAGTTCATTCAGGTTTCTAGAAAAAGTAAGTACATCTAAATTCTAATCCAGTTCATTCTCGTTTCGATGTGGCATAAGTCTATTCGCTCTCTTAAATTTCTTGGGGCCAGGGATGCATGTGCTTCTAGTCTAGCCATGACAAGAAAGTAGAAACGAAATATCAACACTTCTGGTTTAAAGAAGAAGAAATTCTGTGGAGATAGATGGCAGGGATCAGTTGCTATTCTCCTTTGCTACTCTCTTCTCGGAGGTACGTTACACCTTATGTTTCTCTGTCAATTTAGTTGTTTATTCATTGTATTTGATTTCAGAGAATGAATGAATGAATAATTTATTTTCTTGCATTGTTTTCTCCCTCTTATTTATGTTATAAATACTATACCTAGCTACGGATGGGAATACATACTTTTGTTTTAGATGTCATATTGTACCCTCCTCGCTCTCTAATATACAAGTTGGGGATTTATGTGTATTATCAGCATCTTGGGATCATCTTTGTTGGTTGTCAAAGGGAAACCTCTTAGGAGAGCTTTTCTAATTAAAGCACAAGTTGAATTCGTGAATGCTGAGGAGGCGAAGAAACTTGTAGCTCTTGAGGGATATGCAGTACTAGATGTGCGTGACAAAACTCAATTCGAGAGAGCTCATATCAAAAACTGCTATCATGTACCACTCTTTGTAGAGAACACAGATAATGACTTAGGTAAGTATGTAAAATCATTACTGCTACTCTATCTTACTTGTTTCTGTTAGGCAGAAATCTGGCACTCATCTCGATTCATCCTATTCTTGGTTACTCAATGCTGGGTCCCTATAGTATATTGTTCATGCTCCAAATATCCAGCTCTGGTGTACAAAAGGAAGAACAAATTCAACTGAGATGTGAGAACACTTGTAGATCCCCTAATTTAAGTTTAGCTCCTAGAAAAATTAAAAGAAAATCAGGTATATGTTCAGAGAAGTCCATTTTTCAATTAAAAAGAAGAAGATGAAGAATTTCATGACTTTGTTTTCTTATAGAGAATGCCATGACTTTATTGAACTGGCCAGGAAAGTAACAAGATGAGTGAATGAGAGTGCTGTTAGAAATAAGGAATTGTATTTTCCAAGATATCAAATCTAGTGAATAGAAGAATTATAAAAATAAATCGTGGATTTCTTGTTTCTGTGGATTGCTTCTTAATCTGTGAGGTCAGGACAGAGGGGTTGCTGCATTGGTATTTGGTTGTGAATTGACCAGTGCCTTTTTATTTTCTGCAGGGACGATAGTAAAGAGGCAGTTGCACAACAATTTTGCTGGTTTATTTTTCGGACTGCCATTTACTAAGCCCAATCCTGCGTTTGTGCAATCTGTTAAAAGCCAATTTTCTCCTGAAAGCAAGTTGCTACTTGTCTGTCAAGAGGGTCTAAGGTAAGTTTATTTTCTGGTTACTGTTAGGTGAGTTCAGGGTTAATATTCCAAGTGAATTTATCTTCATTTTGATTGAACTAAACCAAATATGGAATTATGAAAATGAAATGCCTGGCCTGATCTCCACTTTGGTGCTCTCTCAATATCATGTAAATAGAATGGCAAGCACCGTGCCACGTGATTTAATAACAATGTGAAGACAAGTGTATTGAAGTGTATTTATATTTCTTCACATGTTGCTTGACGTATTACATGTTTAAACGAAAGAAACTTTTAAAAATTTGTTTTGTGGGTGATTTCGTTAGAGAGACATCTGTTTGTGTGCGTTCTGTACGAGTCAGTGGGGAGATGTGTGCTGATACAGTTGATTCTTGATGTCCTAAGAGGCAATAGAGGGTAGCCTGGTGCATTAAGCTTCCTTCTATTTACGTGGTCCATGAAAAGGTCAGACCACTTTGAGTTAACTGTATGTAACTTTACCTTTTAGCAAGAGGCTATTTCCTTGGCTTAATCCTGTTACCTCCTGGTCGCTGGGGCTACTACCCCGTTTCATTTATCTACTCATGCTTAAGCAATGCATCATACAGTTTTCTGTATGGTTTGTTGGGCTCAAATTACATTCTCGTAGTTGGATCATTATATAGTCTTGTCTCATCACATTCCTGTGAAAGGTAGAGGTTTTGATCCAGAATGTAAGTGGCTGAGGAGAAATCGTACTTTGTGCATGGGTATTAGTGCTCAAATGTCTTTTTCAAGTTAGTTATAAGTATATTTGAATTGCACTTATGTATTCTCAGGGAACTTTGCTTATTCGTAAGTGTTATAGTCGTTTTCATCATTGACATGTTTAGTCCTTGTCAGAAATAGTTAGAGAATAGTACTGGACTTGCCAACTTCGGATTCCTTCAGAGATTTGTCCGCTTAGGGTTGACATCATGTAAATTGTACCGACACATTCTACAAAGCTTCTTGATTCAATATTATACCCTAGACGTAATTTAGCATTAGCTTCTTTCTTTTCTTCTTCCTTTCCCTGCTTTCTACTGTTCCATCGATCACTTTCATTTCCAATTTTACATTTGTTGGATCTATAATATTTGGCATCAGAGAATATCTTGTTCTCTGTGGGTTGTAACAAGGAAAATGATATGAGCGAGATCAAATCTATGCTTGAGAGAATGACTTTCGAAATGACCAACTTCTCTGTTAGGCAGTTCCATCTGGAAGGGCCAGCATGAGAAGTCTCTTGCAGTACTCAGGGAGACTATTGATGAATCAAAGAAGTATGATAGAGGAAAGTGTACAAACTGTCTAAGGGAGGTGGTGATATCTACACTATGTTTGGGAATCCTATGGCTTGAATGAATTAGAGTCAAGGAGTACAACAATCACCAGGGATGTAGCTGTTGCGGTTTGGATTTATGCCTCCATTCCAAGCTAATATGAATGCATCAACACCTCAGGGATAGACTTCACAAGGAATGCCTCTGGGAACCAGTTGCTGCAGGGCCACAAGGAGGTTTAGCTTTTGGAGCATCAACTGGTAACAACTCAAGAAGTCAGTCAATGACCAGGTTCACTAAGTGGGCGTTTGGCTGTGAAAACTAAAATTTTTGAAGTTGGAGTTTGAGTTGAAGTTGGAGTTGGAGTTGTGTTTGTCCATGAATATAATTGGAGTTGTTTTGAATTTTTGTGAGAGAAGGAAGATGAAAAAAGTGAAAACAACTTTTTCTTGTTTTACACTTTTCCAAATACAACTCCAAATTGTATTTGGAATTCTCATGGCTAAACATCAACTTGGAGTTGTATTTGGCATAAAGTGAGATTTTTTTCCGAAAAAGTGAACTTTTTCATGGCCAAACGGGCCCTAAGCAAGGTTCTATGGAACAAATTTGAAAGCATGGCTTTACAAGGCAGAACAATACTTTTCTATGGATCAAGTTGTGTATAATCAGAAGGTTAAGATAGCTTCCATTCATTTTGATGATACAGATATACAGTGGCATCTAGCTTATTTGAAAAGTAGGACTCATTTACCCTATCATGCTTGGGAAGAATAGTATATGCATTAATTGATAGGTTTGGGACTGAACTTAAGCTAGTAAAACAGGTTGGTCAGGTTGACGAATATCAAGAAGAGATTGATATAATTATGACTAGGTTAGTCATACTCCCTGAATATGCAATAAGTGCTTTCATCACTTGATTGAAGCCTGATTTGGGGCTTACAGTTAAGAACTGTAGACCTTATTCTTCCCACAGGTTTACCACTTGGCAAGGAACACTGAGCCTTAGGTGAATGATTAGCTGAGATTGGTAAATCAGTTCAATGCAGTGGGGATGGTTCTCAGTAAGAGAGGGATCATAGTTCATTATCTTAAGGGGCAGGAACAGTAGAGGGGGACATCTTAAGGACTCTTCTGTAGATATGAACAGAAAGACTTCCAGAAGACTTACACTGGCTGAGATGAGTGAGAAAAGACAGACGGGATTATGTTTCTTATGTGATGATAAGTTTGTACCTGGACATGAGTGTAACTCCAATAAGTAGTTGTATTTATTAGAGAAGATAGCTGATGATAGTGATGCAAATTAAGTAATAGAAGTGGAGGACTAGGAGGAAGTTGAAGAGGATGGTGGCCTAGTGGAAGATTGTGTGAAATCTCTATAAGAAGGGAAGTATGGTGCAATCTCTGTGCATGCTGTTAACGTAGTTCCTGGTTTCAATACTCTCAGGATCATTGGTTACACAGAAGATGGTCCATTAACCATATTGATTGACCCTGAAAGCTCACACAATTTCATTGATGATTAGCTGATCAGGAGGCTTGCAGGGAAACATACAAACTATCAGGTCTCTGTTTATGAATGTGGTTGATTGTCACGACCCAATTTCTCAGGTCATGATGGCGCCTATCATAACCCACCAGTAGGCAAGCCAACTCTTAGTCCAAAACGGCTAGTAACGGACTACTTAATAATATAAGGAAAAGAATGCGGAATAAATGAAACTAAAAATCAATACATAATAAAACCCCAAATTCCTAGTGGTATCAGTACAAGAGCTTCTAATATCACAAGAGTACAAAAGTGAAACAACAACGGAACTACATTGATACAACTTATCTCTGAACACAATATATAGATTAGTCTAATACAAAAGAGAGAGAGATAAGTAATACTCTGAACGTCAGGAGCTCACTCTAAGTCTCTGAACCATGGCTGCTCCGCGCGATGCACACATCAACGACGATAACCCGTATTATGATCTGCAGGCTGCAGAAGTGTAGTATGAGTACCAAACGAATGGTACTCAGTAGGCAACTGCCAACCGAGCTCCAAAGTCAAAGAAGATTTATACAACATATAAACAGAATGGAATCTACACCCAAGAGTCCAGAAATCATATAACAAGTCAATGAGAATAATAAGGGATAGCTATCCTGCTCAAGCCCAAGAGTCTAACATAATAAGACTAAGGAAGTATTAGGATGAACTATCCTATTCCAGCCGCTAGGGGTGTGCATAGGTCGGGTTGGTTCGGTTTTTCATTAAAATATAATCAAACCAATAACGTCGGTTTTCTAAATCTATAAACCAACTCAAACCACTATACAATCGGTTTTTTTATTTCGGTTTTAGTTGGTTTTTTTCGGTTTTTCAGTTGTCTCGGCTTTTTTACAATTATAATGTGATTGAAGAAAAAATTAAATGTTTTCACTAAAAAGATTAAAGAACAATGGTTATAGAATAGTTCCAATAAAAATTAAGTTGGCAAATTACTAAGACGTCTAAACTACTATCTCTCAAAGTAATATTATGTGGATACCTGGTGGTTCAATTTCTAAGTCACTAGTCATAGTAGCTTGTATGAAAGTTCCATTCTCATAAAATGTGAGCATACAAAAGAATGAAGAATTAGAGTCAACTTATTAAAAGCTTAACTACATAAAATAATTAACTATAACATAATTCCATAAGAAAAAAGAGAAAGAAGAGAAACAACCTAAATTATAACTTGATGAATGTGGAGAATGAGAAAAGTAAGATGAAAGTAAGATGAGGAAATAATGAGAACTCTCTGAAAACTTGGAAAGTAAAATGTAAAGCGAAGCAATTGAAGAGTTTTAGTTTTTTATATTAAAATTGGGCTTTGTATTTATTAGTTACTAATGGACAAATATTATAATTAAAGGCCAAGAATATATATCTATTTTCTGAATATAAAAAAGTAATAAAAGTAATTAGAAAGTAGATTATAAGTAGTATTTTTTTTACATATAAGAAATTAAAATTATATATGTATTATGTTGGTTCGGTTTGGGTTCGGTTTGATTTTATTTTTGCTAATACCAAACCAAACCAAGAATGATAGGGTTTTTTTTCCAACACCAAACCAATCAAACCAAATCATAAGTCAGTTTTTTTCCTTGGTTTGATTTGATTCATCGGTTCGGTTTGACTTAGCTGTTCGATTTGTACACCCCTACCAGCCGCAATCAATAGATGTCAATGCTATACCGTATATCCCAGGCCAATATACGAATGAAAAGCAAAGGAAGATA